>NW_005054623.1:340985-362680 GCF_000277835.1 Geospiza fortis
CCTGCTGGCTGTGTCTGCTGGAGAGCACTGGCAGGGTTGAGACAGTTTAGCTACAGAGGATCAGCCCAAGCAGGTGATAGAGGAGCACTCGTGCATGGTGCCAGTTCAGTGTTGCATTGCCATTAAGGAGACACAAATAAAGACAAGGCTCTGTGAAAGAGAGACAGAGTGCTGCAAACTGCAGCTTGTCTTGTCTGCACAGTGAGATGTGAGAAACAAGCAGGACATTTACTTGCCTCCCTTCATTTTCACTTTTCCAGTCATAATAAAGCAAATATATATTGAGTTCCAGGTTTTCATGCAGGAGAAATAGTCTTAATGTCATACACCTACACTGTGCTTGTAGAAAACAAGAGTAAGTTGTTGATAATGTAAATATTATCATTGGCTTTATCTTTCATGCTTTTCAAGGAAAATACTGGCTCCACCAACTTCTGCAAAGTTCTGTCCAGCACAAATTATTCTTGGTTATTTCCCACGGACTATTGTAATACTGTTAATATATTGAATAATTGGCACTATTTTCATTTAAACAGAGTCTATTAGATAGCATTCAACTGTAAAAAGTAAGGCAAATATTATGCAGTGCAAAGCAGCAGAATGAGATCTTCCCAGGCTGATGAATCTTGTCTGTGCGAGATACTTCACTGGATTTTCACTTTTTCTGGAAGCAAATCCATTGTAATCAAACCAACCTTACCTGTAACACTGAGAGAACAAGAGCTGCATCCTTTGATCACTGGGATGCATAGTGAACTATGGAGGTGTTGGCAGAATCCCTGGGCCGCTCTGCTTTCTGATCCAAAGACTACCATGAGAAAATGCATGAGGTTTGTTGTTTGTTTACTTTAAATTTACATGATATTGAGGTATTGAAACTCTATTTAATGAATGTAGAGGCATTCACTAGGAGAGGGAGTGAAATGCTGTTAAAAGAAAAACCTGCTGCAGGAAATGCACATGATAACATCTGTTTTGGCAAAGAAGTGAGACCTGGACAGGCAGTTGCCCTGAAAAGTCTCCCTCACAGCCCTGAGGAAAGTGTGGTTTTGTTTGTAAACACATGCTCAGAAGTTTCTCCATATGGACTGAGGAGTAAGTTTCACAAAACCATATGTAGCCATTATACTCCTTAGGGAAGGGCTGGAAAAGACAGCAGATGAGAGCACGTCCTCATTTGCTGCTCTCCCACAGGAAAGACTCCAGTGTGAACAGGCTCACCCTGAAACCAAGCATGTAACTGCAACTGGGCCACCGGGGGAAAAGGTACTGAGAAATAATGGCCATTGTCCTCTACCTCTACAGCTGAGAGTGTATCCAGAACCCACAAATTCACCTATCAAATGGCATTCAATCTTCCAGGGAAAATCAGTGACCCAGACAGAAAGCAACAGAGCGCTGTGCATGCACCAGCCCAAGGTACAGCAGTTCAGGCTGCAATAAATTTTGCACTTAAGGAGAAACGGAATCAGCTGCTTCCTATTAAGGATTCAGACCTGATGCTGGAGCCTGGCATTTGTGGGGGCCTTTTATCCCCTTCCTTTTTAATATGTAGAAGTGAAGCGGGAGGCAGAGCTTTTTGCAGCACTGAATGCCATTATCACCAGTGCTTTGCAGTTCTGAAGTGCTCCGAGCTGTAGCACCAATTCACCAGGAATGCAGAGCAGCAGCACCAGGGCAGGGCTACACAAAAACCCGGGAGTGCCTGAAACATTCCCTTGATCTCGCTCAGCAGGAGGTGCTGCTGGATCTGTGCAGGAAAAGGACTTTGAGGGCCGCACCTGCCACTCTCCTCTCCTCCCTGGTGTGTGTGGAACAGTGCTGGGAGCCTTGCTGCAGCAGGAGTTGGCTCCACCGGCTGGGCATTGCCTGTGCAGAGGAGAGGGTTAGGGTTAGGGTTAGGATGGACAGGCTGCTGTGTGCCTGACTCCCACCCTTCCAAACTGGGGGTTCTGCTCAGGCAGCCCTTCCCGCTGGACATAAATTCATCTCTAAGAGCTACCCTTTAAAATGCTGTCCTGGTTATCTGACGGTTTGTAATACTGCTCCTCGATATAGTCTGTGACTAGAAATGGAGCAATTCTGATGTAGGCAATGCTTTTAAAAACATATTATTCTGTTAATTCCCAGAAACAATGAAAATTTCATTACACAAAGTCAATTTACCTAAAAAACCTCAAAGGACAGGACCTTGCAGGTGAATTAAAATCCTGTCTTTGTGTTTCAGAATTCAAAGGAACAGAATGATGTTTCATGGACCAGAAACTCATGCAAATGGTTTTCTCTGTTTTTGATTCTTGGCTAAGAAATCCTGAAAGGAACGCTCTGACTCACGGTGTTTAATCAGCTTTTGGGTCTGTACAGCTCACAAGCAACAAAACAATGCAGGAAGAAGGAACTTGGAAGGGAAAAAGGAAAACACATTCCCAAATATTTTTGAAGCTACTCAAGTGAAAATCCATCGCTTGGGCTCACATGCCAGCAGATCAGTTTTATCCAGGCAGAGCACACAGTGTTGGATATTAGTTAATGATTTTGTGACAAATCAGATGTATGTTCATCTGCAGGTATAAATGCATCACTGAAGATTTCATTTCTCAAAAAAAGCATAGAGTGCACAAGGATCTAAAATTTAAGATGGATTTACTTTTTCAGCAAGCCTTTGTGCATTTCATTTTCAATGAGCTCCTATTTGAAATGCCATCTCCAGAAGGCAGCACCTTTAGAAGCTGTCACTGCCAGCATCTGATCTCACAGCAGAGAGCTCACTTTTTATGTTAATCTCACATTCTCCAAACACATTATATATACTGAATCCCTTGGGAAGGCCTCACTGCTTCTAAACTCAGCATATGGTGAGCAGTCAGTAAACTGGTCATACTATAGCTGGCTAAGCTTGGAATAGTTTTAACACAGAAAGGAATGGCATGTGAGGGCTCCTTGTCATTGTGCTGCCAGCAGGAAAATCTACATTATTGACAATTCATTACTCATCATTTTTAGCAAGTGACACTGATGCTGCCTCACAAAGTGAGCAAAGGTCTGTCTCAGCAGTGTTGGGAGGGATTTCATGGAGAATCAGCTCACGGGGTACAGCAGGAGGCTCTGGAGCACGTGTTCTTCCTGCACTCCTAAGCGTATCTGAACAGCAAATGTTTGCAGACTAAAGCAGGACACACAGATTTCAATTGCTCTGAATTGTACATAAAGTCAAAAACCACTTGAATACACCAAATGAAATAAGTTATTTAAAACTAACACTGTCCCTTTTTGTGTGGGCGGGAAGGGAATAAGAGAGGGGAGTCACACCAGGAGAGCTGCCTGCTGTGTTGTGTACAGAGTATTCGATATCCAAGACAGATTTTACCACAGTGCTTTGACTTGTTTGGTGTCTGAGCACAGGAAGAAGCTGGAGCAGATGCTCAGTTCCATGAGCAGCACAATCACTGTAACTTACTCACCCAAAGGCAGCTGGCTGGTTTCCTCATTTGAGGGAAAAATTCGTCTTGGTGTCATGCAAAAAGTATTTATTTTGCACTGCTTATCCTTTTGTTTATCTGACTAGATATAAGTGTGGGATATTTGCTCTCACGTGTTTTTGAGAAGATTCATTAATAAAAGTGAATTTTAATTGGTAATTCCAAGGCAGGGGGAACTTGGCTGCTGAATATGACAGGTTGGAAGCGCTTGGTATCAGAGAATGTCTTTGCTGTCACACAACATCTCTATCCTTGCTCCCCTCCGTGTCCCTGTTTTCTCTGCAGTAACTCAACTTTCTCAAAAGCAAAACCTCTGTTTGAGTCTGGGAAAATTTCCTGTAGGGCCCACAAACAAAGCAGCTGGACAGTTTGCAGAGAAGGAGACAGGAAGCAAAGCTGGTGGAAAGCAGCATGGAAGGCAGTGTGTCCGTCCCTACCACCCTCAGCACAGGAGGGTGCTTTGCAGTAGCCCTCAGCTCCCAGGAGACAGAGGGGCTCATTCCAAAGGCAGGAAGGACAAGGCCACACTGAGTTTGTGTTCCTCGACCTCCCAGCTGGGTAGTACTGGCCTCTCATTTGGTTTTTAGTTTTAACTTTGCTGAAAAACCTGTATTTTTTTTGGTTGCTAACATCATGCTCAGGACAAGAATAGCAGAAACTGAATATTAGAAACCATATTTCCCAAGTTCTTTTGTGCAATCACATAATGCTCTGCAGACCTAGCTCTACTTTCCCACATGAAGCCCTTGTTGCACACATTTCACTCTGTGGCCGTGAGGAAGCTCCTTGATTTTAAACAGCCTGAACAGCTCACATGCATCTGTGGGACAGAAGGGCATAAAACTGAAGTGCGTTTGAGAAGAAAATCTGAGTGGGACAAAACATTTTCCTTATCACTAATAGATTTTTGTAGCTTTGTTAGAAAATTCTTGGCCCTGTTAATTACACAAAAAAGTATGTTTTGTTGCTAGAAAGATCTCTTTTATAATGGAAAACTGTCGAGTTTAGGAGGAGAAAAAGGAATATTATATTAATGGGAAAAGGAGAATGATTTTGTTAGTCTTGATGTACTTTTAAAGAATTTGAATTAAGCTACTGATACTCCATCTGATTTTCTGCAGTGCTGTACAATCTGGTAAGTGCGTGCTCAATTTATCTGTTTCTGCATGTGCGCTGAATAATCCATGGCCATGTATATAAAAATAACTTGGCATAAAAATAACTGAGTCAACTTCTTACTGACATTTGGATAAAATCATTTAACCTGAAAGTGATGTGGTAATTGCTTCTTATCATAGCAAGTGTCTAGTTTTTCTAGACTCCACTGAAAATCTGATCAGTGAATAAATATAAATGTAACAATAAATATAGCATAGTTGTTTACTGGTGTTTCTCGGTTGAGATTCTATATTCTGGAGACTTTTTTATCTATGACCTTAATTTTATAGGCAGAGGGTGGTTTCTGATATCTCTAGGCTCAGTTTAACTGAATCCTAACAAAAATGTAGACACATCTTCATGACCTGCAGACCTCATGGTGCTTCATAAAAAAATCACAAGAATTTAAAGCCAAATAAATAGACTTAATTTGTATTCTTCCCCCTAAACAGATCCCAGCAGAAGAGTGATATAATGTGGGATTCTCAGTTCATAGTTGTAAATAGGATATTTTTACATTTTCGTGGTTTTAATGGTTAAAGAAAATGGGGTAGATGGAAATTGTCAGCCTTGAAGGAGTAGCCACACTGGGATTTAGCTGTACTGCTGTCCCACATGCCCTGCACTGGACTACTCAGTCTGCCAAGATAAAAGTGTTGGAAACCCAATGCACTTAAAGGATATCTGATATGACCTGTAAGCAGCCTGGTATCTCTGAGCTTAACAGTCCAGACAGCATGAAAAGCAGAGAAGAGAAATTCCGGATTAGAACTATTTTATAAGTAGTAGCATACACTCAAAGCACTTGCACCAGTTGGTGGTGTAGTGCTTGTGGTACTTGTAGTAGCAAAAGTAGTCTCCACTTTGGAAAATTGGAGACAAGCACCTAAAATCAAAGTTAGGAACCCTTTTAAGGCTGGATTTATAATGTCTGAAATTATGTATGACAGATCCATCCTTTAACATGCTGTAGAATTCCCTGTTGGCAGCAAACCAACTTTGTGAGGGTCATCGCACACCAAGGCAATCCTAGCAAGGAGACATGGGCAGGTAAAGAGAAATAGCAAAGTCAGGGATAGTGTCTAAAATGTCAAATTCAGGATCATTTAATGGATCATTCACAAAACCCCTGCCAGATCTTTCACAAATGATGGGTTTGATCATGAGGTGCCTGAACACCACTAAGGATCCTTCACTGAGTTGAATTACAGCTCACATCAAATACTAAAGGCAAAGTTTTCAAGCAGATTTTGCTTTCGGCAAGGGTCCATCTATAAAAACAGGAATTGCTATGTTGCTAGGTTTCTATTCTCTCTTCCATGCAATTGTCAGTCAAGTGATTGCTTCATGTAAAAGATTATAATCATTGTAGTCAAATATAATTTAAAACTTATGCTAGGTGAGCTGATGTTGCATCAGAACCACTCTCAAAGCTACAATTAAATCTTCTGTCAGTGTTTTTCTTATAAAGTCTGGTGTTCATTGGGTTTTTCATTTATTCATGAATGTTTATCCAAACTTCAGATGCACTTGTGCATAAATATAATTAAAACATGTTTATTTTATATGGAAGAATATGAAGGTAATTAGTAATGTAATGAGTTGAAGGTCAGAGCAATCACGGGCATTTTTACTTATTTTGTACTCATAACTGTAAATATCTTTGCACATGCACAATTTCCTTGTAGCTTTGGCATGCTGGCTTAAAAAAATGCCATTTTCCCCTGTTTTCAATCTGCGCCCTCCCTTCAGGCATTTATGAATATTGACATGATCCCCATTTGGTGCAATCAATAGCTGGTACTACACAAATGCTTTTTTTAAATGTTAAGGAGCATGGAATATTTGAAGTCATGCCTGATACTCCTTTCTGTACATTAACGGATTGGTTGCATAGGGATAAGTGGTCTGAGGGGCACTGACAGAGTTATTCCCCTTCAGTTTTAGTCCAGTTCATGCACCTTTGATAATTACCTGGACTCTGACTGTACCAGGCTGTGAGGAACCTGACCCAGCCAGCTCTGCTCTGACTAGGTGACCTCTAGAGAGCTCACCTAAATTTTTCTGGTATTTTATGGCGCTGGTCTATCACACCTTATATCATCACAAAATCCTTTGTGCTAGAAGGAAAGTTGCTGATCATTACCATGCAGCTCTCGTACTGTGAATTTCTCAGTGCCCATATGGCCTCCCATGCTAGCAGCAGCAAAAGGACAGATGTTTTTGTTATCACAGCTGGAAGCTGAGTTGCTCAATGAACAACAAAAAGCAAATCATTAGACAACAATCCTTAATGTATAATACAAATCAAGCAGGAAATAAGTAAAAATTGTTTGGAATCTCAGTACCATGTGATGTTTTTCATGCAGTCTAGAAGAGTAAATGCTACAGAAATACCCCTTTCAGGTGTGCAAGCAGTGCAGGAATCATAGGCCCTGCTGCCTGAGGTTTTGGCCCTATGCAACCTTAAAGAGAGGCATGTTGTTCTTAGGCAGGATCTGCCAAGGGGAGAGGAAAACAGATTTGCTCTTGAGAGTTAACTCAGTTCAGGTAAACCATGCATTCCAGCTGCCAGCAGGAATATAGTGTTCTGTGATACCACAAAAACTGTGTAAAAAGTAAAGTATGTTCTTAAAAATTGCACAAAGCTGATGCTTGAAAGGTGAGATTCCCTCATCTGTTTGTGATGGTGGAGCCACGGGGCTCTGTGGCACCTGCTCCAAAGCTAGAGGGCATGGACAGAGCTCTGTGAGTGACCTGTGCACTGTGCAGAGCTCTGAATTCCCACACCCAGGAATCCTGCTGCTCCTGTTTCCATGCACACACTTTGCTGAGTGATCTAAGTTTGGTCTGGGGCTCCACTTGGGAACTGCAGTCATGATTTCTGTTTGCTGGTAATGAAATCCACTTTCCTGCTTCTCTCTCACAGCCCCTGATGAGCTGAACCTCGAGCATGGCACAAGCCTTTCACTCCTGACAGGACCCCCCTTGTGCCCAAGGAACAAACTGCTGGAGGACCTCATGCCCACCCTGAGACTGGGGTGCTCCAGGTGATACTGCAGGAAACAACTCCCACCTTTCCTACTTTGGAAACTGCACTCATGGCTTATTCTAGTGAGCACAACTGCTGTGCTGCCCTGAGCAACTTTATTAATAGGTGTGTGATATTAATAGTTAGGCAGGTAAAATTAATGCTGAATGGAAAGGCCTGAGGCTTGGTGTTATAAAAAAGTGATTTGTGCCAGATGTGGCCTCTTGGAAAAATCTGTAATCCCAGTGATAAAGAGAGACTGACTTGAGAAACTGGGAACTTGACCACAGAGAGATTTGGGTAAGGTTTCTAAAACCAAGTGATTCAGTACTTCTGCTCCACTGCTTTCTGAGTATCTAAATGTCTTTTGCAAATGGAACTTAACTACATTGGAACATTAATTTCTGAAAGGCATCATGGGAATGACAAAATAAGGAGCTAAGCTTGGATGTCGTGCAAGTCCATCAGTTCTCTACCAGCCCAATGTTAGCTGGTGAATGAGAACCAAGAGATGAAAGGAAGTAGCATTTATGCATAGAACTGCACTGAGGAGAAATATTAGAATTCAGTAAATCACAGATGAAGTGGAAACTAGATCACATTTTAAAAAAGTATTTTCTATTTTACCATCCAAAGGTTCAAATAGTGAGCAAAATAAAGAAATTAAAATTCACACTGTTCCTTGCTTTGTATGAACTCTTTCATTGATTGCAGGGCTCTAGAAATGAAGAATTGGTTTGCTCACTGTAACATTTTCAATGAATCATATTTAAGGAGACACCCTGGTATTACACTTGAAAGCCATATAGCAGGGAAACATAAGGACCTCTCTTGTAATCCTGTCGTTTTCAATGTAGTGTCCTCATACAGCAGTAATTTGATATTTTGCAGTTTTAAAATGTAATTGAAAGCATTTTTATTGGATGTGTTCTCATTACAGAGCCACCCAGCCTTCATTTGATAAAGCTGTTTAAGAACAGACTGAAAATGAATGATCAGTCAGAAGGGAAAAAACTCCTGACGAGAAAGGGAAAATAGAAAGCCTGGAAAAATTTTAATCACTGTAAATTTTGAGATAATGGCATTGCTCTTCAAGGTATTGTGATTTTTTCTCTGCTAGCATTCAGAACCCTCTGTATTAAATGCTTCACTGCAGTCTTGCAAGATTTCTATGATGTAAACTGGCAATTCACTGAAGCCACAGAAGCAGCAGCACTGCCTCATTTTCCCTGGGTGCTACCAGATTTCTCCTTTTCCTTACCTGCTTGCCTTCACTGCCATTTTATTTGCTACTGCAGCTTCCATGTGAGCTGTGAGCAGCTTTGGGAAGTACTTACAAACAACAAGCACGAGTGAATCTGGTTTTCTGTTCTGTCAGTCTTTGCATCTCTTATTTCTAATTTTCCTATGTGCTGTTCAGCTTTCCTGGTTCAGCAAAGGACCTGGCACTTGTTTTATGCCTCAAATTCAAATGAATGAAGTAGAAGTTAGGTATTCAGTAATTATGGATGATGTGCATTTGAAATTGGAAAAATTAATGTCATAAGAAGCAGCTAGGTTTGACAACTGGTGATGGGCTGTGATCTGTTTATGTAACTCAAATGGAATAGAATGATGCCAGTAGCTCAAAATAGAAAACTTTTAAACTGCAATTTTTTTTTACCTACATAAGAACTGACATAGATAAGAACCCACAAAAGTCATGGAAAATAAACAAATCATGAGACTCATCCTGCTTCATTTTTTTCCTAAACTGCTTGTAGGCTGAGAGGTTTTTTTCCATGCTAAAGCAAGTGATAGGAACTTGGAATTCTTTTGCTGCTAATCTCTAAATGGTAAATGTCCCTTAGTTTTGTTAATTTGTTTCAGCAGGTCCCATGAGACCGTTCTGATTACCACAAGCATGTTTTATACTGATTGTTTCAGAGACAATAGACAGAAAATGTATAAAACCATAAACCTGATAATAGAAAAGTAACTTTGACTGCTGTAATTATGGACAACCTTTCTCTCACTTAGCAATAAACTACATTTAGATTACGTCAGTAATTGGCAAAAGAACAAGTAAACAAAATTACACATTTCTCACTTACATTTCATGTCTCATCTGTTCTAGAATACCTCTATCTGTCTTTTTTGATGTGGGGATTATGAACAGTTTTAGGGTGCTGGGAAGCAGAAGGAAAAAAGCCCAGACCATTTATCAGAGAATATCTTCTGCTTACTTGAGGAACAGAAATGTAGCAATGCCTCAATATTAATTTCAAGTTCAGTTCAGTTCCTAGAATATATAGCTTCCTCTGAGGCACTTCTCATTTTTCCCTTATTCCCTGAAATTATTGCAGTCACCCACTGACATTCTAGCGCCCTGTGCTCTAAATATTTCTGCTTCTACTCCTTTTTCATTTGGTCCATGTATATTTTTTCCTTCACCTCTTTCATCAGTGTCATGCTCAGGCTGGAGCTCTAAATAGATCTTCAGAAGTGCCTTATCAGTAAACTGGAAATCCCTTCCAATTTCATTAATGGACACAAGTGTCAAATATTAATTTTCCTATCATATTTCTTTCTGGTGTTTCAAATACTAAAAAATACAATGCAATTAATCGACTCATGTCAGGGGGAGAGAGATAAAGCAGTGAGATAACCTACAGAGAATACAGCACTGGAGGATGCAGCTGCACAAGTTTCATGCAATGCTGAATGCTTTCTATTACCTTTCAGAATATGTGGATTAATCTAGACCAGCAATTAAGACAATAGATCAGAACTCCCTGTTTAGACAGTGGCTGTAAGATTATTATAGAGGGTTTCTACTGGCTCATTTAAGTGTTTGCTGAGACCTGACATTTGCCAAAGCAGCCAAATTCTAGGATTCACTTACATGCCAGGGTTCCTGGAGATCCCACTGCAGATCCAAATGGAATTGAAATCTGTATCCCATTGTGTCACATGTCACAATTCTCTGTAAAGCAAGTAATGAAGGATTCACAAGAAGCTTCTATATACAGAATAGAAAAATAGCAGTATGGATCTTGAAATCCTCTGTTTGGGAAACAAGGATTCATATCAATTCTGAGAAGCAATATCTGATATCTTCTCCAATTTCTGATTTATCTCCTTTGATTTTAGTATTACATATTTTTGCTCATAAAGGAATGCATTTGAATATAAGAAAGCACGGGGAAACAAGGAAAAGGTAAAGGAGGAGAGGGTAAAGAAACCTTTGGTACTTGCAGAAAAAGGAAAAAAAGGGAAAATTTAACACAAGTAGATTTAAACTTTCAAAAAACCTGGGTTTTACAAAGTACTTTACTAATTCTCTCAGCATTAGCTTTCTAGCAAATACCATGGACCTGAACTATCAGATGAGAAGAAGCTGAGCAGTCTTCTACTGCTCCTCACACGGCTTTGGCACAACAGGTCAGGATGGGGAGGAAACAGCCACTGGAACAATGTCTGGAGAAACAGCAAGGAAAAATGATGGGCATTAGAGAAGGTTTAGGGGATTTCTGCTATTTAAGAATCTTAAGAATTACTTTATTATTAGAAACTGATGCATGATTCTTATTTTGTTTCCACAGTGTAAAGTGATTTGCTGCAATAAAGCATTTCAATCTGCAGCACTGATTTATGAAATACAGTTTGGCTATCCTGACTTTGTTCCCAATAACTCATGAAAAAAGTATTTATACAGAGATATCTTAATTTTTCAAATGTACTCACTCTGATTTTCCCCTCTGAGATATTTTAAAAAATACCCTCTCCTTTTTCTGAAAGATAGCAGTGAATGCAGAAAGGTATGGATAATATTTAGCAAGACTTTATCTGAATTCAGAGACTACTGCTGAGTATTTAGGAGAAATCATTAATAAGAAGGTTTATTCCAGTCTGGGGTATTTTCTATTATAAAAAAAATTATTCCCAGGAGATGAGGTGACAGCTGTCCTGCAGTAGCATTGGCAGTGTACTTGCAGCAGTGTTCTATGGATAGATGTTTTGCAGATTCTACTTTCTCTCCCTATGCAGTGTTTGCTCCCTCACCTGCTGCAAGGGAGAGAAAATGGAGTGAAGAATGGCATAAATATACCCAGAGTTATACCAGGGTACTCCCTGAAGGGAGTTGAGTCCCACTTTTTCCACAGGGGCAAAGTCTAAGTACATGATACAATGTCCTCTGCCCTGTGCAGGTCCATGATGCTCAATAAATAAGGGGAATTTCCTCAGTCAGAAACATAAAAAGTGAGTGTTGCACCTAGCAAGGAGCAAATGATGTTTTGAAAAATGGGGCTCTTACACTGTATTATGTATAACACTTCTCCCCATCGCCGTTCATCCATCCAGATAAAATGGAACCTCTTTCCTCTTCAAATGTCAAATATGTAATAGATATTTGGAAATGGAAAGGATACCTTAGGGTACATGCTAATGTACTTCCTTCAATTAGGTTTTATGATTATGACCTTTATTCCAACAATAATTTAATGTTTTAATTAAATTTGCAACCATTTTCATTGCTGCAAGATGTCCTTCATCTCTCTGAACTGTAATTTAATGGAGTGGTTTTCAATCACAATCAGCAATATCTAACAAGCAATTTTAATAACACTTTTCAGGAATCTAAAATGGATCTTTCATGTTTTAAAACAAACTTCATACCAGTGCTATGGCACTGGAATAAGGAATAATTACAACCTCTACTGTAAGCAAAGAATACACATTTTCAGTTTTGGTAACCAAATTTGGAATATTAAACTCTAATTAGAAAAAGAAAATAAAAGACCATTTAAGTAAGATTGAGGCAAGTTGAAAAAATTAAAAATTAAATTAATAATAGCACCTTGGTAAAGAATATCCATTAGAGATTACAATGTGTCTTGATTTATGACATGTTTCTTAATAAACATCAAAATCTGGATGCAGGTTACTGAGTTCAGTCTTCATATATCATTAACATCTCAAATCTTCAAGAATCCATTTGCTCAGAAAATATCCATTGACATTTGAAATAATAATCACGTTTGAACACCTTTTGACAATATTCTGGTCTGCCCAGCCACAGACATTCACGAAAGGAGTGACTTACACAATGCAAAAGACTTCTGGAAATAGATTACAGCAGAATATTACTTGTGCACTTACCAAAAATGTTGAAAACAGCATTTATTCTTTGGAAAACATCAGTCTAGCATTTATTCTTTGCAGCAATTTCTGCCCAAATTCAGTCTTCTTGTTTCTGTACAGATGATTTCTTTTCAACCAGGGTTATGTTACCAAAAATAACAGCAACAAGGATATTCAGGAAAGGGGAAAAGAACACAAGAAAAAGATGTTCAGAATATTTAATTTGGAAGAAGAAAATAAACTACTGCTTTGCATTCTTTATATAACAGCAGCAACTCTGCATATATTTGCACAGAAGGGGGAAGCACAGCTGCAGAAACAGGAAAACAGTTAATATTAACTCATCACCTTAGAAAAATAAAAAAAGAAACAGTATTTTTCTCTTTCTTGCACATAGATTTAAACATTCCTGGAAGGACATCCAAGACTGGCACCTCTTTTTTGGTATTTTAACAAGAATCAGGGAAATCTGAACTAGTTTCTAATTAGAAAAATGTATCACCTTGGAAACAAAAGGTGGAAATCAGAACACCTAGATCTGAGGAAATTTTGACAGTGTCTGCTAACATGGATTACACGGATTTTAAATTCCGGTCACAATGCCTGGGCTGAAGCCAAACCTGACAGCAGCTGGTTCAGTTCAGGTCTATATATTGGGCACAAGAAGAGATCTATCTAGTCTGGGGCTGTAGATGTGTAGATGTGTTGAGGCTTGATGGTGGTCAAAACCACCTGAAAGTAGCTAAGGTAAAGAATTGTAGCAGTTTGCAAGGCAGGGAACAGAAGTACCAAATGGAAATGAGAAGTTTCCACGGGAGGGAAGGTGTAAAGCAGGAAAGCAATGGTACATGTGGTGACAGGAGAAAATCTGGGCTGCAGTGAAAATGAACAGAACAGAGTCAGAATCTCTGTTCTGATAAAGTCTGAGGAGATGCCAAGAAATATAACCTGGATTTTGAGAGAGCAGAATGAGCCCTGTAATGCTGTGAGCCCTATATAACGTCAAGTAATTTTTTCCCCTGAATTCTCCTAAACCTTCTGTAGAACAAAGGTACCTTCTACCATGGATTTCTCATGTCCCTCTTTCTTGGAAGGTGATGAGTAAATTTTATCAGTTTCATCCATGCATCCTGAGTTTGCACACCAGTGATGTGGATGTGAACCTCTGATGGGATTTGATACCAATTGCCCTGGCTGGGTAAGGAGAAAGAGGACTGGAAATTACTGGGTTCAGTTCTAGCCTGACCAAAAGAACTCAGGAATTTACTGAAGCAGTCATTTCTTGTGAAACGTTCTCTATTCATTGTGTGGTCACTGCTTTCAGTGCAATTATTATTTCCAGCCATAACCTGGTAATGAATGAAGAGGATTAATTGCTGGTGTCCTTTAAAAGTTTCAACTGTGCTCAAAATTCTTTCCTGTCTCTTGGCAGACAGGGAATGTGTGGCTTCCCAATGGGTTTGAGATGCATCCATATCTGTTAGCAAATGATCATCACTCCTACTGCTTCTTGATTTTAAAATGTATACAGCTCAGCCTGAGACCCCTTTGGTTAACAACATGAGTGATTTACCAAGTGTCTACAACTTGGGCTGCTCATCTTGCCCAATGACAAGAGATACAAGTGCTGCTTTTGACAGAACAGCGTGACATTTCTCTGAACAAACTCAAACAGTGCTTTGCCTGGCCATGCACATATTTGGATTATTTTTTGTGCCAACAATGGAAAATATTTTTGTCTTAATGGCAGGTTTTATTTTTTATTTCTGCTGCCTCTAGTTATGAAATTCTCCAGAGAACCATTTACATGAGAGAAAATTGATTCTCAGAAAATATATCAGAAATACCAAAGTAAGGAGAATGCATAATCTAGTGAATGAAAGAGATAAAATACCTTATCTACTTGGTATCATATTCTGGCAATCAAATTATTGTATTTGCAGTATCCATCACTGTCTGTCAGTGTAGGTTGGGTCACTGGCTTCTGCATTAAAAGCTCAGTTTAGCAAAATCATCACTATTTCTCAAAAAAAACTTTTATAATCTCATTGAAGTCATGTAGGACAAATGAAATCACTACCTTTTCAGGGAATTTTGTCTCTCCCTCTAGGTGTGGCGTTGCCTCTTTTGAAGAAATATATCTTAAATACAGTTTATTTTCTTTCTGTTTAAACTTGCTGGTAAGGCATATGCTTGTATCCCAGACACTCTTCATTAAACATTCCTGTGCTGATGCACAAGCATCATTACTCCCAGAAGAGTGGAGAAGTTTTAACTACCTCAAACATCACAGCAATTAAGGAGATCCACAGGTACAGGGGAGCCACAAAATCTTTTCATTTTGAACATAAAGTCTCATTATTCATATGCAATCAGCAAACCAGGTCATTGCTGCATTTATCCAACCAAGTTCTTGTCAAAGGGTGGGAAGGAAATTTGGAAAGGCTGAACTTGGGGCTCAGGAATCTGCTCCCAGCCTGCTTTCTGCTCCAAGTCAAACTTTAACATCAGACAGTCACTGGTTACCCTTCAAAATGAAGGTCAAGCTAATTAGTTGAGAGGATCTATGTAAGCATTTTATAACAACCAAATTAATACTAAATGAGTTCACAATGATTCATATTATCACTGAACAATTAAAAATGACAGCAACATTATTTAAAGTCTCAGTCCAGTTTACAGCTACCTATCCCACACCAGGAGATGTGCTGCTGAGCTAAAAATAGCTTTCATCATTGGGAGCAATGAATTTGGGAGGAGTGGTATTTAAGCTATCAGATATTTATGTGCAGCAAAAAGTGAAGATCAATAAGTTTTCTGCCCGTTGTAGTTTTCTGCCCTGTATAATAGATAAACTTGGAAATCCTAATCCCAGTCTCTTCTGTACAAGTCTCTTACAACTGAAATTTATTTAGTGATTTTTTGTTGCTTCTCACCAAACTGGGGATAGTAAAAATTTCATGGTTTGCATTTAAAGTCTGAATACATTGGGCTTCAGCTCCTAGCCACTGAATCTGCTTTGATAACCAAAGATAATTAGTGGCTTACATATTTAAAACAGATTTAGTGAAATCAGCAATGTAAAAAACATCCACTAGAAATTTATCTATTTTTCAGACAAATTTTATTTTTTATTTTTGGTCTGTTTGTTTGTTTGTTCCATAAGGGATAATAGATTTTGTAAGAAATTCAGACCCATATAATATATTTCTCTCCAATGCAACATAATTCAGTAATTCTAAGTTATATTCTATCCATTGCTGGTTCAGATTTTGAAAATTTTTTGCAGCTCTAAGTAATAATTTTAAATACAATTCTGGTGTCTCTTTCTAAAGAACACCTTTATTCTTTCAGGCAGGTGGAAGGTTAGTGCAGCCTGCCTGAACAGCAGATGGCCAGCAGCAAAGCTTTTCCCTGCTGACATGATTATAAAGGAAGCACACTGCTATGAAACTGAGTTTGCTACTGCTCATAATCATAATCTACTGATTGATTTATAAAGCTCCACCTGAACATTTTTGGAATTTTACATCAAAGACATTTTTTCTTTCATATAAATATACAGGAATTATTCTAAAAAAACCATGATCCTGCAACACAGACCTTCCAAAGCATCCAAAGTCAAATTCCAAATGTTCCTGGTTTCCATCGTAAAAGTTTTTATTTTTCTGTAATACCTACCATGAAGCTGCCATTAGTTTGAACAGTTCTGATACTGATTTTCATGACATTTTAAATAAAACTGAAACATTGTCCTCTAATTTTGCTTCTCTGAAGTAGTAGGATTAAAAACCATATGATCGTACATGTGAAAAAATGATGTTCAACTCCCAGTCACCCATCATCCTTTGTGAGATTGCTGTTATGTGATGTGGTATTTTGTTACCATGGAATATCTCAAACTGGAAGGGACACAGAAGGATCAAGTCCAGTTCTGTGCTCCTCTACACTTTAGGTAGGACTACCTAAAGTTAAGCAGCATGACTGGAGCATTGTCTGGATGCTCCCTGAATTCTGACAGGCTTGATGCCTATTATATTATAAAATATATATTTTAATGTAATTTGCATCAATGTATACTACAGGCTGATCTCTAAGTCTGACCTAATTGTCAAATATGGTATTAATATTCTTCTGATTTTTATAAGAAACATTTTGCAGATGTTTCACACAAAAATTTAAATGCAACATTACAGATTCCAATAAAGCTTATTCTTAGCAGCTATGTCTATTATTTAATTTCATATTCTTCTAAAGCACCAAGTGCCCTGGCCTATTCTGCTTTCTCAGGAATCTGTGGAACACTATGTTACTTACAAAATGTAATTAAATTCCTTTCAATCTATCCATTCATGGTAGCTTAAAAGAAAAAGCTATAATCCACCTTACTGCTTTTGTTGCATGCTCACTATTTATATTTTTGTGTAAAATCTCATTATTCAGACTGCTGATTGAATAACTTTGAAGTGTTTTGTGTCTCATTAGCAATGCTGCTCATTATGCAGGGTATGATGACTAATGGAAAGCCTTTGCCTCACAGCTCTGGGTGATAGAGTTTTTTTTTATCATAAGCTACTGTTCAGACATGAAATGATTATAGAAGTAATAATAAATAATTAAAAATTTAATTACAATTTCCTTTCAAGGATTGTCATCACTTTGCTGGTGTTTAGGTTTTGTTGTGATCCTGAATGTGAGTGCTCCCTTCCAAATGTACATAGACAATATGAACTCCAAAAATGATACATTTATATCAGTGACACAAAGTAAACAAGGGGGAGAAACCTGTGACAAAGGTTTTGAAAATGCTACAGTCCTTAACCCTTTAGATCAACTCAGGCCAATTCCCTCAAAGTGGGAATCCTAACATTTAATCCTAATTTAACCCTAATAATGTTTCCTTTAACCCAAATAATGCTCCAGATAGCCTCAAGATATGAAAACTTGCATTCCTTACATTAAAAAACATAATATTATATTTTTTTCTTTTTCTGCATGGAAAATATATCCCAGCAAGGTGATCCACACGATAGTAATAATAAAGGGAAAACCTCAGCCCAAGCAGAAATATATACAGTTACAGTTATATAGAGTTATGGTCTTCATCAGAAGTCATGTGTATGATTTTTTCACACCAGATAAATAAGGAATCCAGTGGGGACATAATAAATGCTCTGGAAAAAAACATCATGATTTGCTTTTCCTGAAAGGTCAACCATGACTTCCTCATCTATCAAGTTTGCAACAGATTATGAAAATAAGAATTTCCAGTTGGGTGTCACAGTGTTTAGCGCATTATCCAGTTTTAGCTCTGTGATTGAGAGCATTCAATTTTGCTAAAATATCTCTGATTTCCATCATTATGAACAGCTCCTTTTTAAGAAAAAGGTGAATTCAATTTTGTTTTGCTGGTTTGTTACATATTGTAGTTTTTGATTAATAGCTACTTTACACATAAAACATTCAGTGTCGTCCCTCTATGAAAATTGCATCAGTAAATGCTTTTAAAAATCATGGTCCCTGGAAGAATTTGTCTACTTGTATTTTATGAACTGTTTTCTGAGGTAAAATGAAAACCAGAGTTAAGCTGTCAAAGAAAAATTAAAAACATCCTGGAAAGACACAGAACTAAAAGGAGCCTATTTTTAGTTTAAAGGAAGTACAAATGTACCACACTTGAATCATTATCCTCATCAGGATGACAGGTGATGCCAGGATAATAAATAAAGTCTCTGATTAGAAATGAAATTGCTATGAGAGAATCTAAAGGCCACAAAGCCTTCAGATTCCCCTCCTCTCTGTCCTCTGCATACATTCTTCCTCTTTCTCCACAATAAACTGTCTATTCATTCAAATTCAAGGACTCACTGCAGGGAAGAATCAGCAAAGATCAATATCAGAAAACAAAGCAAACAATAATAAGACATACAGCTGTCAATAGAACATTTTCTAGCCACAAAGTGAGCCTAAGGAGAAGACACCAACCGTGCCATTGAGAACACAGGAAAGCCTTTCGGCAACAGTTGGTTCTGATTTACCAAAACACCAAAGTGAGAAGATTTCCACTCTGTGCTACAGATCTCAATTCCAAATCAGGAAACACAGTAATAACTTCAAACACACACTACAGATTCCCTTCTCAGTTGTAAAGGAGAACAGCCCTGCTGCTATGCTGGTACTACAGCCACAAAAGGAGCTACCCATGTAGGTCCCATTTTCAGGAAACAAAATGCAATTGCAGGGATATTCTAGTAGCAGCAAGCCCAAGCAAATGTGTCTCAAATAATTTTTCCTTGGCTGTGTTGTTTATGACTTAACTGCATCACAAGTATCAGCAAGTGCACTTTGAACAATCATGTGACATTTAATTAATTAAAAATAACCATTGTTTACATGTAAATCAGGTACTCATTAGAGAATTAGAAAATAATTTCTTTTGAAGTGGGATTATTTTTATCCATTTGAGTGATAAACTTAACTCTTCGTTATATTATTCTTTGCCATCTAAATTAGTATCAGTAGGATTTGATATGACCACAAGACACAGATTGCTGCAGAAGCTGAGAACAGAGACCACCTTCTTATTTAAACTGAAGTAAGTGAAAATACTTCTTCAGTTTCTCAGATTTTGCCTTCAGGAAACACAAATCTGCAAGTTCCAATGGGTTAGATGAGATTGAAAGTATATTGAGCATCTTTGACCTAAGGTGTGGGCTTTTCCACCTATACTGCAGGGTGGCTTTGCCTATTAATTACATTTACAGCCCTTTGTAAATGTGTTTGAGGATTGCTCATTTCCACAGTCTAGGGCTGGAGAAATGAAATCACTATAAATGCTCATTTCCACAGTCTAGGGCTGGAGAAATGAAATCACTATATTTTGTGCCCCACCAATCCATAATGACAAACCACAGAAGTCCTTGCACTGGTTGAATGCACCAAGGGCAGTCCTGAACACTCAGCCAGGTTTAAATGGCTGCCATGGTAAAATCTTCATGCATTCCTTTATTTTCCTTATAGAGACTCCTGTAATCTCTGAAGCTAATTTGTCATAAAATACTTGCCTTCTGTCTCAGTGTGTCTTACAGTATCCTCTTCTCTCCTAAGTATTTACACAAGTAATGACTTGAGGGGCAGAAGGAGGCAGAGATTTTCCAACGCCTTTATTCTTCTCTGCCTGGGTTACAGTTTCAGCCAGCAAAGCAACGCTTGTAACAGAGAAAGTTCATATGAATTCAGTTCCATTGTACTCCACCTATCAAAGGTCAGGTCTAAAAAAAATTCAACCTAATTTTTGAATATTCTCTCCAAAGCTCACAAAGCTCATGGTGCAACTTTCTTCATTCCTCAGTTCTCAGAGTAATAAAACTCAGTGGTATTTATTGGCTCGCCTGGAGCTGCTCAACTTTTTCTGGTTTGGTTGCTATGGGACTTTATTTATAAAGTTTTCATTGACTTGAGTGCAGAGTTTGTACCCTTACTGGCAATAGCAATCTACAGCCAAATATATATAGCTATGATGGTAATTTCAATAGCTAGCCTATTTTCTCAGTTTCATAATATCACTCTGTTATTAAACTTTTATAGCAGAAACTCTTAAATAAGTATCTCCAGCATTTCTACACATCTTAGAAAAATGGATCTCATAACTGGATACTCAATACTGTCACCTATCAGAATGTGGCATTATTATTTCTGTTTGGTTCTGTTCTATTTTGCTCTTTCTTTGTACATTTACTTATTCTACAGCTACACAAAATATTATTATTACCACCCCTCCCAATGTTGTGAATCTAGGAATTCAGTCCAAAACCACATCACATTGCTTTCATGGCCTGCCCATTAGAATGTAATTTGCTGTGCAATGCTGGTAAGAACATTAAGAGTTAATAATTTGTCCAGCCCTCTTTAACAGCCTAGAAATACAGATGGTACAGATATGACTTACGTGCACTTGTTGACTGCTGAGAAAAAATGAATTATTGTCCTTAAGATGTAGGACTTACAAAGGAAATGGAACTGAGGGAGGAATCTGACTTGGACCTGAGGCCACTGCCCTTTGTGTTCAATGATTTGGTTTGATTTTACACTGCATGTCTAAGAGTCAGGAGCCCAGTGGTGGCAGCTGAGCCAGTAGCTTTTTTTTCACCTGAGTGGGTTAACAGCATCTGTATATTTTTTTTTAATTTCAAAAAATGAGGCTAAACCAATTCTATTTTGTAGCCAACTTGCAGCAAGAAGACCTAGTCTGGGAGCAGCAGAGATTCCCAGGCAGCAAACTGAGAGCCAGTGCCTTCCCACAAAGGTGTACTTGGCACAGATGTGTCATTCTGTGCACTGCTGACTGCCTTAATTTGCTGTGACTTCGCAGCCCCGTATTAGAAAGACATTTTACTTTTCACACCACATCCACTTTAAATTAGTGGAGAGCAGGTCTCTGAAACTTGGAACATTTCCCAGACAAAACACAATGCACAAAGCTGTAACTTGTTCAAGAAATGATAGCAGAAGTTAGAATATGTTCCTGATGAAGCTGTAAACTTCAGCTGGTAGACTTCTCAAAATAAGGCCCAATGCTCCTCCTTAGAGATGAGTGGGGTGAAGAGCACTTTCATCTGTTGTATTGTGCAGAAATAACATGAACTTCAGAGAGGAAGCTCTTAACCTGTTTGTTTTTGCTGGAATGAAAATACCAATTCAGCAATTTATATTTTGGAAACAAGTCTCCAGTAATCATAATATTTTTTTGGATGCCAGATGGTCTGACCTGCTCTCCCGGTCTGTGCATCAGAATAAATAAATGCTTGTATTTCTTGACATGTCATTTTAGGGTTGAAAATGAGTACATAAACTCATTATGTATTAATGAAAATTAGAAGCTCTGAGATGAAAATTCAGTCCTG
>NW_005054623.1:362705-395893 GCF_000277835.1 Geospiza fortis
CTTCATGTTTTCATCACTGCTACATCCCAGAGCTGAAAATATGTCTGGTTTATTTTGACAATGGCATTTCTAGACAGATAGATTGTTTCCTCACATTATTGCTTCAACAGATAATCCTTAGGAACTGAGAGTGCTCTAAAAATCATTTTATGACAGTAGGCAAAGGCATGTTCAAAGTGGCAGAACCAGTCTTTTTTGGACTATTATTTTGAGCAACGTATTTTATAATGCTGTCTTTGTTAACCTGTAAACATATATACTGCATTCCTCATATTTACAGGTCAGTACCTATGCAATATACAATTGATAACCTGTAAAAAACCAGGTGCTTTAAAAGCTTCCTGGAACAAAAGTTTTATTTCAAATGTTTCTCTTAACAATTTCTTGCAAATGAGCATCATAACCCACTCATCTGAAAAAAATGTAGTGTTTTGGAGATGTTTAAAAATGTACCCTGATTTCACCTAAATTTTAAGTTCCTTAAAGACTGGGGCAATGAAAATAAATGTGAGAGTTTCATAGGCAGTCAGCAGAGTAAGATAGAAATATCTTTGAAAACTCCTTGCTGTCTGTTCACTGTAGTACACTCTGGAAATTCCTAGACTTTAGAATGAGAAAGTTAGCTACCTACATCAGTTAAAAAGGTTCTTTCTTCAGTACCTTCAGTAAACCAGTACATCTTTCTTCTTCTTTGAATTAATGTAGCGACAGTAACCACTAAATGGGTAAGAATTTATAGTGGTAAATTGCTGTCGGGTTTAATTCCAGAAAAGCCCACCTTTTCTCATTGTTGTTTCATTGGCCTAAATGGATGCACCTTTCCCTCACCTTGTATATGACACAGACTGTGTGGAAGTATTTCTAGATCAGAATGGTCTTTACCCATGGTTGCTGTCTGACAGGACATGTTTGGACTCACAGCATGTGACATGTGCCAAAACACAAAAACCTCCACCAGGTCAGTGCTCCCAGTACAGCACTAACCATTATCCAGGGTGTGCCTGTGAAAATCAAATGCTCCTGACACTGCGCTCTTTCCAAACAACAAGCATTTTAATGCTGATTCCAAAGGGACTGGAAACCGGACTAAGGAATTATACAATGAACTGCTGTCATTTTTGCCTCTTCTTTCAGCTAATAAGACAGTGCTAGAGAAGGATTGTGCACATTATCTTGTCGTGCTGCACTGTTACCATCTGGGTTGTGGTGCTGATGTAGCATTGAAGATGAGTTGAAGAGTGACTGTTGTATATTTATAAAGAATTCTGTGGCTAACTTTGCTCTAAATTGGGCATGTAATGAATGGATTACTGCAAAGCAGGGAAATAATCCCTATTAGAGGCTAGACATAAATCATCACAATGGAAAATCATTTTTTAAGCTGCAGTATTTCCTCTGTTATTGCTTTGCTTTAAACTTTAGTGAAAAGCAATTACTTTATTCTTTCTCTTTACTTTTATTGCTGGTGATTCTTATGCTAATTTTTCCTTCTATGTTTGATTTCATTTTGAAAAGGCTTTTAGAAGTGAAGATTAAATTGAATTGGTGATACTGCCCTACCATCTTCACCGCCTACCTTTCTTATCCTCGACCCTCACTCTGGGTTATGGAGAATTCTTAAGAAAACAGACCGAGCAAACTCAAAGCTATCACATTTTAAAATGTTTCTTGTTCTAAATAAATTAGACAAATCAGCATCCTCTAGTCATCAAAATAATAAAAGTTTGGGGTTTTTTATATTTAGCTTATTATTAATTTAATAGTTTAAAGAAACACAAGTTCCCTGCATTTGAAGTGTTACCTATTTGAATTTTTCCCCTTGAAGAATCACACATCTCCTGCAATTAAGTGAAATTGATTCACTTGTGGTACCTTGGTTGTTCTATGCCAGTGACTTAGGTCTGTATAAAACCTGTAAATGTTTTCCTTATGGTGAATTTAGTGAACAGAATGTGCTGCTTTTCAGAGGCATCAATAATTGCATCAAGTAAACAAAAGAATCTGAAAATTAACAACTTACCTTTATATCCACAAACCTAGAGGTAATTTTTGATCATACTTTTTTTCTTGGGTTACAGTATTTTACAAAAAAAGCATGTTTATTTATTATCAAAAGTCACTGGCAAGACACAGAACTAGTAAAGATTTACTTCGGTAAACACTTAGAGCAGAAATTAAGGAAAGAGCTGTCCAAGGTCCCCTGTGATCAAATGGGACAGAAACTCTAAGTGCAAATCTGGAAAATTATCTGTATTTGTGATCTTTGTATTAGTTATAGTTAGGTGAGATTCAACTTCAGCTTGCCTTAAACCAAATGAATTCCCCAGTAGCATTCCTGGAAGAAATCTGCATAGAGTGCCTACAATGACTGCAAGGGCACTTTCAATTTCCTTACCTCAGGAAGATCAAATGATGCAGAACCAGAAATGGAAATTATTCTTTCCCTAATGCTGGATCAAATATAAAGGCAATATTTTTTAGAAACCATAAAATGCTACAAGCAAGTAATGAAATACCTTCCTGTAGGTTTGGGGGCAATCTTTGATGTAAGCAAACCTGAAAATGTATGGAAAAAAATATTTGAAAAAGGCTTCTTGTTTTTCTCCCCTTTCCTGAACTCTGGCCTAAGACACCATGCTCTATTTACATCTGTAATGTCAGCAAACACTGGGCTTTCATTCAATTTATTTTGGAAAATGTAGAACAAAAGACACGTTCAGACTCCTTGCATAGGCCTCAGGCAATTGTGTGTATTTCATTATTTCAGAGAAGACATCGCAGGTTAGCTGGAAAACTGCAGTAAAAATGATGGTCCCAGTCACAGAGGTGGCAGTGCCATATCTTTTCTTTCTTTCCAGACAAACTCAGGTGATTTAAAAATATAAAAAAATCCTTTAAAATTATTTATCTAACAAAGCCTAGGGACATAGGTAAGGCTTTAATTTTTTATGTCTTTGAAAGCTCAGAAAATACAGCAATACCCACCACAGCAGCTGTGGTAAAAAAGAGAAATACGCACTTAACATTTCAAGAACTTCTGTTGAGTAAAAATCAGACAGTATTTCTTCATTTCTATTAACAGAAATTTCTTTAAAACCTCACTGCTAGTTTTAAGATCACATAAAAGACATTGTGACTGCCAATGAGCCAGGAGATGAATGATTTAAAATAACTTGCTATTCTTACTGCTGATTTAATGAATTTGAGCATGATACATGAAATAACTAATTCCCAGCTTGTCTGGCCTAACAAATGAGTCACAGTTTTAGAAAACAGCAGTGTCATTTAAAGCTGTGATTCTGACAATATTTCTTAAACTGATTAAACCCTGGGCATTAAGCAGTGGTGCTCAATGTATTGTCACATGTATTGAATCCACACAGACCTACTGAAATCCTATGTTTAAAGTTACGCTAAAGCAAGCATTGCAGCAGGTAAGGAGTTAATGTGCAAAACATTAAGAACCCTAAAATTCCTTTCTGTCAACAACATATAGGCTGTCCTTTTGAAACCTTCCAGTTGTAAATAGCAGGTCTGACAGGAAGGGGAATGCAGCCCAGGCATCTTGCACTGTCTCTTCTGTGGACTTGAAGTCTTTGAAGGCTGGAGGCTGTACAGACAACTGGCAGAGATTACAGGAGAATTTTTCAAAGGCATGAAGAGTTCTGAGGGACCCAGCTCCTATTCCAAATCAATGAGTGCTGGACACCTAATTAGCAAGGGTACTTTGAAAATCTCCCCCTCCTTCTCTTCTATGCAAGTTCCTTGCTATAGAAACTGTACTGAAATAGCAATCTAATTGGCAAACACTGTGACCAGGAAACAGAGGTGAGGAAGAGGATTAACTGCATATATCAGTACAAAAACTTTTTCTCAGGCACGTTTATTGCACTTGCTGGTTGAAATCACAATCAGCATCTTCACCAGTGTGCAAATCCTTTTATTTTTCTCCTTGAATTTCAATATTCGAACTCTGAAGATATCTTGTGTGTTATTTGTCAGCAATATTACTTTGCTTTCTGTTATGCTGATACTAGTGTTGTTTTCATGAAATAATACAAAGCCCCATATCTGCGTTTAGAGGGCAGGACATGTTCAGCTTCTCTGTGCTAGGCCTGATGAAATCATTCTTTGACAGGCACAAGTCCTGTCTGATGTCACATTACAAGGTAGCAGCTACAAGCAGGTGGATGATCACTGCATTCCCACCACCCTCCCTTCTCTCCCAGGTTTGAACTAAGGTCAAGGAATGATTGGCCAACCACAAAATCGCATCTCCATTACCTTTCAAAATGTAAACTCAAGTGCCAGCTAAAACCAGTGTGAACTGGGAGCTGGCAGCTGGGAATAGGAGAATGGAGAACCCAAAGATGGCTTGGCAAGACCTGCTCTGTGTGTGTCTGCATTATTGTATTACCTACAGTGATAAACTAATCCTCTGCAGAGTTTTAGAGATTGCTGGCCTTGGAACAGTCATTTTTTCATTTCCATTATTATTTTCCTAACCATTCTCCTGTGCTATTTCCTACATGACATTGCAGGCAATTATTCCAAAGCAATGCATGTTGTGTGCCACCTAAATCAGCTTGGACCACTACAATAATTAATTTGAGTCTAACTTCTCAAAGTTCTCCTCATTTTCAGGTCAGGTACTCCCTTACTGAGGCTCTGATTTCTGAAGTGACCTATATGCTTGGTGACCGTAGGTCTTTGTATAACCATTTACAATTGCTGAAAATATTTCTATTATTTCTTGCTCCTCTGATAAATGAGGATCAGCAGGGTCATCTGACAGTAAGGAAGCTTGCTAAAGCATTATATCCTTTTATTGTCATATGCTCTGAGAAAGGATTCCATTTTCTCCCTTGGGGAGTTGAAATTGAAAAGAAGTGAAAATAGATCAGGCACATGGACTATAGAATGGTTATTAATTAAGAGTTTAGAAATGTGTATGCACAAATGGAATATTTCAGAAAAGAACCATGAATGGTCATTCTCATGGAAACAATTAGAGAATTAAGGCTGTTTTGATGAGAAGGACAAAGGCCACAGAGGCATGTATGACTCCATAGCAGAAGCTGTTACAGCCACACCCAACATCCTGGCAGCTGAGAGCAGAGATGGGCCTTCACATCTCCTTGGCAATAGGTATTTCTCTTGCCAGAAATCATTTTGATCCTTCATCCAAGAGAAACTTTACTTCTTTCCCTTAAATATAATTCTGCTTTCTGTCATTCTGCCAGCTGATGCAAAGTCTCTGGCTTAGTGCCTCGATATGACACATTTTCAACTTGCCAAAAAGAAAACTCTTCCATAGATCCATTTTGGTAAATAGCTATCATCATGAAGCAAGAAAATCAAGGTTCCACTTGACATATGTAACTGATTTTAATCAAAGTATTAGACTCTAATATTGATAAATTGGCCAGGAATTGCTCAAACAGTGACTACTGCTGCACTGCCTGTGTAACAATTAGCTTAATGACGTGAATTACTGTGATGCAGCATGCCAATTTCCCCTTTGTCTTTGCAAAAAGAATACAAAGTAGGCAATACCTAAACCTTTGTTAAATAACTTTAAAACTTCTGAAATACTTTAAAATACTTTCTGTTTACATTCCATAAAATTCTTTCTCTCATCACTCAAATATCGCACAACACTTAATTAGGATGTCATTCATTAGGGGAGTCATTCTGAAATTATTCCTTTCATCCAGCTAAGAGTTTTCCTTGTTTTAGGTCATGGTTTTCTCACAGAAACATTTGAAGATCTAGAAATATCAGGACCATAATCCAGCATGGATTTATTAATTTCTTTCACTTTGAATGTATTTTCACACCATGAGTTATGGTTCTGATGGCAATCTTGCATCTTTCAATGCATGCAACTAATTGTTCCCTGTGAAACAGGTAAGTATGTCAAAGTTGTCTGACCTTTTAGATGATTTTTTTAAAGAATAATTGAAATTCAAAGGGTACTGGCTTGCCAAAAAAGCTTTTATTTTTAACAGAAGGATTGAATATGTGAAATTTGGAGGGAAACACTTGCAGATCCCAGCATTTCCAACACAAGCATAATTCTGATACATTTAACTCTCACACTTAGGCAGGTCCCTACTACTGAATGTGATTATCTCACCAATGCATTATCAGCACAAAGCCTTCAGGGCAGGCTTCAACAGCTCCTTTGCCTTACACTGGCCAGCAGAATTTTGATCAGTGAATTCCATTAGGAATTACTTGTCATGGTGATATGCAGCCAGATTTCATTTATCATCATTTTATTACAGCCTCCTGCAGCTCAGTTCCTTTTATTATACTTCTGTATGCTGCTACATTTTGCCTTGTAAGCTGGAGGGTAGCTGAGTCTATTCCCCACAATCCATTAATGTAGTGAAACTTCTGTTTCTCCCACTCCACATTAGTGAGGGGAAAAAGTCTGGCATGTGCACTCTCTGCAATACAATAGATTCTAATGGGTCTAATTTGAGAATACTTCTTGCCAGGAGGAAGAAAAAGGAAAAAAACCTGAACTGCTTTATAAAAGTTCTGTTTCTTACAAGAATGCTGTTCAAGAACTGAACCATTAAAACAGCAAACACGTGGAAAGTAGATCCAAAAGAACAGGCGGTCAGACCTGGATCCATTTTTACTTACACCAAGTGATTATGCAGCCAAGGCACTTAAGCAGCTGCTGTTAGAGACAAACATCTATCAGACTAACACAGGCCAAGTTCTCTGTTTCACACATAAGATGTTTAGCTTTAGACAGAGGGAAGAGGCGGTACAGGCCAGTTTTTCAGAACACGTCAGATGGCAAATCTCAATCTCCTAATATTAGCGACCAATTCAAACACTTTCCTTTTTTTTACTTGCAGCTGGATTTTGGTGTTCCAAGGAAAACAAAACACTGTTCTCTGATATGCCATGCACAGAGACAACAATTTGTAACTGGAATGCCTATAAATAGTTTGTCTTGTCATCCTTCCAGTTTCCCCTCTCCCTCCACTCTCAATAAAAACAGTACTTCCAGGAGCTAAGCCAGGAGTCTTTCAGGAGCCTTTTCAATCCATTAATTTACCTTTCTGATGTGAGGCTGTGGTCTAGGTCCAACATGGCAGGTCAGCATGGTACTTGAGGAAACAGAAGAGAAATACACTGAGAAGAATGATTCTCTGCAAATGGCAATCCTCAGAGGGAAGACAGTGTTTCATCTGTGAAATAATAAGCAAATTAACACATGTAGAACACGTGGAAATGTGTAGGAGTAATTTAAACAAACAGGGGAATGGTAGAGCAAACACACAGCCCCTAAGGTGAAGGCTTTAGCAGAGATAAACCATTTATACTGTACTCTGCACTCCTTGCAAAGAAACAAAGATAAACTCAGGCACCCTGCACTTTCCAGATCTTAATACTAAACTCAAAAACACTGAAATTCATCAGTCACTGACTTTAACCAGTTTTGAATGAGACCCTCAAGGAGAAAAAAGTCTATCCATGAGGATATTCCCCACCTTCAAGCAGTTTGAACACTTGCCTTGACAGAGAGTGTAACCCATCCAATCACCCATGCAACGCTGTACATGAATAATTATCAGTTTATGCTGATAATTAGAGTCCCAGAGAGTCCCTGCTCTGACCTCCAGTAATCACACTGTCAGCAAGCAGAGCTCATCTGTCACTCCCCAACCCTGCCTGCAGGTTGGGGAATAAGAGTTTTCTTCACCTCTCCTGTGAAGTTACTGGAGAAGTACAGAGCACATCTGCAGCATTATTTAAATTAAAACTTGTGGTTCCCAAATTCCACTTTTTAGGTAGTATGAAGAGAAAAGTTGAACGGTTGAACAGGATGTATCTTTGGCACCCTGAATATTTCTCCTTCAAGTGTTTCTGTCATTCTCAATCATTAACACAGACCTACTTGAATACAGAGCTGTTTAAATACTTTTAAATGTTAGCTGCTGGAAGTCTTTTCTCTGTTAGCTTTTGGCAATGTAGGAAAGAACAGGAGAACAAAGGTCTGGAGAACTTTGATCCCCTCAAACACTACATGCTTGAAACACCACATGGACCTCCTGATACACTCACTTCAGCTAAGATTGTCACCTCTGACTGTTCACTTGCCAGAATATTGTATTCAGCCTTACATTTTATATTTCACACTGTCATAACAGAGAGTGATTTTGTGTTTGTGCTTGGCCTGTAAAAGTATATAGAGATCATATTGTTTGATATTATTTTCTCCTCATATTTCACTGAAATCTCAGCTGCCAGCTTCCTAGCACTGAGTACATTACCTATGAAGTGCAGTGTACCTTCTAACAATCTCTTATTTCAAAGCTTATTTCCAGTCATAACTCAAACCTGCTTTTTTTCCCTGCGGTGCTCTCCCTCTGCAGATTATGGAAGTCAAGTTCTATTAGAGGATTAAAGCATTAACAGTATTTATTTACATCTGCATTGACATAATTTCTGGGCAGCTTTAGTGAGAATACAGGAAAGTTCCTTTTCATTGAAAGGAATGCTCAGGAAATGAACTTGGAAGGCCTGTGGAGTTATTTGGTGCTGTTATCTCCAATCTGTGTGACGCAGGAAGGTTTCCACTTTGATATTTCTACAAGTAAAATTACTTAAAAGTACTACTTGCCATTTTGGGGTTTTTAGGACCTAAGTTCATCCTGATCAGCATTTGCCAGTAACAAGAACCCATCTGGGAAAACATCAAGGTCAATGACAACACACAAAGGAGGGACAACTTCCCACAGACAAGAATTTAAAATCACAGTTCTCCTCAGAATCCCAGAAATCATGGGTCTCCTAGAAAATATTACTGACTAGTTTCCCTTGATTTTACTTTTCCTTACAACACATTCCCCAGTAAATCACTCACTGACATGTCAGATTTGATACATCAAGTCTGTCAGCACTGCTCACATGACACAGAAATCTGTAACAAGCATTCACTTGGTAACCTCAAGAATAAAGGGAAAACTCGCAGTTTAACCATCTCAGCAACACCCCACGAGCTTTTGTGTCTTTGCTGTCTTCATTGAGCCCCAGAGGACTACTAAAACAACACTGGGTATTTCTGGGAGGCCATAGCAACTTCTTATTTCTGCTAAGGATCTAATCATGCTTATAGAAAATGAAGGTCAATGTAAGTTCCTACAGAGGTAAATAAGAAACACTTTATTAGTTTGGTATCCTCAAATTGGTTTTCTTAACATTCATACTACAACACTGAATTTTTTTTTCCCCTAGTCCATTTGCAAATTTAGCTGTTTAAAAACTGACATTAAAGAAATTATTAAATTTCCAGAAATGGCTATCAGGGCTCAAAAAGGAAGCACAGACAGTATTTTCTCTCCATCACAAGCCATATTTGTCTTCCTGTCCAGGATGCTATCCAGAATAAAGGAGGGTGGTCAGAGAGGAAAGAAGGACAGCAACTCCATACTAAAGGAAAATTGCAATGCAAAATGAGGGAAAGGCAACAGATGGAGACAACTGCTGTTATAGATCTACACTGGTTCCTCTACTCTAAAAGAATATTTATTGACCACCTGCTGGCTAAAAAGGTGAGCATTTCCTTCAGAACCTAAAATGTAGAGGAAAAAAATTAAATGGGTTTTTCCTAGTGCTCCAAAACCAAAATGAAGCACACACTGAAGTTTATTTCTTTTGTTCCTTCTTTTTTCTTCTACTTTTTCAGCGAGGAGCCAAAATGGACCTACCTGGCTTTGCCCATTAGAGGTAGCACACACCTATCATTTTAGGGGAAATAATGCATTTCAGCCATTATAGGAGCAAAGGAATAAATGAAAGAATCCATCTTCCTCAAAGCAACACCAACAAACATATTGTTGACTTAACCCTTGTTTTCAGTATGATACTCAGCCTGAAGAAACCTTCTCAACTGCTCATCCTGGCCTGTCAGATAAAAAACATAAGACAAATAGGATATATAGAACTAATTCCATCATAACATGAAAGAACAGATTTCTTAAAACATTTTTGTATCTATAAAATGCGTGCACTTCAGTAAAGTGACACAATCTACAGAAAAAAATAACCAGTTGCTCATGTTAATTAGATGAGAGTGACATAAAACCAAACAGGTTTGGTTTTTTCCTTTCAAATTCACCCATAGGTCTTCCATAGCTTGTAAGAAATTATTCAGGGAAATAGCAGATATTTCAAATGCTTAGTCTGTTATTACAGTTGAACGAGCAATAATCTTTATTAGATCATTTTCAAGACACCAGTAAAGCTGCATTAGGAATATTTCAAAATAAACTATTAGTATACTGTCAGTGATTTTAATTTTATAGAGAGCATTTTTTGCACTTGCATCATCTGCATCATTTGCAATGCTAACACTGCTTGTTCACAAATTAATACAAAATTGGCTATTTGCTTCCAGCTAACTACCCAGATAATGTGATGAACAGGGATCATCACTGGATGTGAAAGACATTTAAAAATATTTTGATAATTTCTACTCATCCACAAAAACAGATTAACAACTCTAGAATGTATTTCATTCTATCAGGTTCAGAAATAATAGAAACATGTACAGCCTTACAAAATCATTCTCTAAATGATGGAATTAAAAGGATTGGAAAATTTCTCCAAACCATTAGTATCTTCTTCTGTAATTTTGAGAATATCTTGATATGCAAGTGAATTGTGATTTGTGGAATTATATCAAAATAAGCAAGATAAAATTAAAACAGAATAGCAAGATAAGATTAGAACGACACTTTTAGGCTGAATATTACTTAGACTTTTTTTCTATTATTGCAAAATAATGAGAAGAATAATGCATGTGCTTAGGTTCATGACACAACACATTCTCTGGACAGTAAACCTCAGTAAGGAATCAAAGAAAAGTTATCAATATGAAAATTCAGATCTAAAAATGCAACACACTGGAAAGCAGAAATAGAGATTCCATTAAGTGGCAAATAGTGTTTTGCAACTCACCGATTTCATATTGTGATTTCAAGAAATGAAATGGTCCCATTCCAAATCCAGACACTTGTGCTGGAATAAGTACAGATTCCTCAGAAAACCATAACTGTTGATGAGCACTGAACATTGACAAGAGATTTCTTTTATGAGCAACATTGAAAATAAACTCAGGTAAGCATGTGCATACTTAGAAAAGGAAATATTTATATGTTCTTTTCTTAAAGCCAAGTTGTTGCAATATATGAGCATTGTGAATTATTTTACTGATTCCTATCTCAGAGGCAACATCTTGAGGTTAATAAATGTTGAAAGCAAACTTAGTTTTCCATGATCTTAATTAAGGTGAGGGTTAATTTCAATAATTAATTGAAGAATTGATTCAGTGATCATTTTAACACAGCTCAAGAATATCTGTCTACCTGAAAGTTGCCATGTTAGTACACTATATAACTTTTTAAACATTAATCTATGCCTTATTGTCTTTTGAGTTTTAGAGGAAGATGTGAATTCATTAATGTGTCTCAGACAACCGGTCCTTCTCACAACGGATTGTCCTCTTGGCAAGGGCTGATAACAGGGGAAGAGAACTGGAACATGCAGGCCATTACACACAGCAGGAAACAGCACAAACCAAGGCTCAATCACTCAGTCCAGCAATAGTTCCAGTACATTTTTATAGTTTAGGTACCACAGTTTACAATTTCTTGTCTGTCAAGTCCTTATTCAAGAGAATAGGAAGGAAGAACAGGCTGCTCACTGATCCAAGTGATGGATTATCCAGTGCTATCTATGATACCTGCTACACCTTTCCTTCTATCTATCTTGAGGTGCTGTAAATGTCCCTGCTAAATCCTATGATCCACTGTTAAGGCCTACATAGGGCATAAAGGAAGAAGGATGATGGTTTCCTTGATGGAGGCTCATCATCTACCTCCAAGCAAACTGTGATGTTAGTAGGGAAGAAATTTCTTCTTGCCCCATGCCCTTCATAGGCAATTAGCTTTTATGCTTTAAAATTATAGCATGCTCCTTATTTCAGTTTACATAACTCCAAGTGTTAATTATTGGTTATAAAATTGCCCTTTTAAAAATTACACAACTCTTTCATACTGTAAACTTCTGCAGCTCTGATTTAAACAGATGGATGCTGAGCTATGGAGCATCCTATTTATTTTTAGATGGTGTAGCTTTATTTTTGAAAATTTCAGTCATTTGTTTAAGGATCAAATATGTATATCTGTGTCTATATCAGTATCAATGGCATAAGAACAGCAGGTCAGCACTTAGCTAACAGAGAGATATTTTCTGTAGTCCTGCCACAGCACAAGTCTGGAAAACACAAGTATACTGCTGCTCTGAATTTTCTCTGATAGTGTTACCAAATCACAGAACCTTATCTGAGCACCATCAGACTGCTCTGCAGCTCCTTTAAGCCCTGTCCACACACAAATCTTTTCAACTGGCTGCTACCATACAGGGCAGAACACTGGGTTCTACCGTGTGAGCTAAGTTGATAGGGCTATTTGCATTGTGCATGGATTTTTATGTGGACAGGGATGGCAGGAACCTCCTCTCTGAAAGTCAGCAAATCCAGACTAATTTACAGCAGACAGGAGCTGCTTTTTAACACACTTAGCTGCTTCTTTACCTGGTTTATTTGTCAAACACTCAATAACTCTATCTGCTGAAAACAAAAGTGCACACCTAAACATTAACAGAACAACTCAGACATTGTTATTACAGCTGAGATGCCAGATTCAGCAAGATCCACATTCAGAACAGGATGTTTGTCAGTTAAATACCTGGGCATATGGCTAATTTATGCTTCTTAAGCAACTCCTGTAGCCCAGCTACTGTGACGGTCATGAAATACATAGTTGTGCAATTTATCTGGCTAGATTAAAATCATGAGCTCATAGCACATCAAAGACAGCTTTATACTTACGCTGTGGGTCTGCACAGCAAAGACAGACAATGTAATTTCACTAACTCTTATTTCATTAAATAAAGCAGAAAGGAAAACAAGTGGAGCTGTTGTAAGGGTATCAGTCCCACTAGACTTAGAGAACTGTCAAGTTGAGTCAGATTCAGTGCTAAGCACATCAGAACTTGCTAAGAATCAATTTGGCTCACTGGCATCCCAACGGGCAGAATAATCTGTGTGAACTCTCCTGTTGAATAGACACTGCCCAACCCCTTGTAAATTATTATTTTTCATAGTATAAGACATCTAAGCCATTTTTATAACTGAAAGTATATTGATAATCTGTTCTTCAGCTAGAAGGATGTACAATCAAAATGTCAACTTCAATCTTATGTCAATAGCAGGCATCTTCTTAAAAAGATTCTACCTACACTTCTGCAGCAATAAATTTGTTTCTGTTAAAGAGGTAGGGAGATTTTGTTGACCACAAAAGTGACTAAATTAGATTGTGTTACAGTTCTTGAGTTTACCCCTGAAATCTAATTCAGCAGACAGCTATGTGCCAGCAATGACCACAAGCAATCACAATCTACAGAGCACTGGAGGTGATGAATATTTACAGTGAGTGAAGAAAGCCAAGTAAACCTTAGCTCAGCCTCACAGGGTCGCTGGTGAAATGAGAATATCTCATTTTAATAACTTTCAGAATACTTACTCTGGGTGCTCCCCCAGCACAGCTCTCTTTGTGCCATTGTTGCTACCCTGGCATTGTCTTGCAAAGGCTCCTCAAAGAGATATTTCAAATTCTGCTCCTAGAATGCTGAAATGCTGAATAACTTCCATTTAAATAAAGTTACGTAACATTTTCATCCTGTGTTTCCAGGTAATGGAATGACTGAAAATTCCTAGAGCACTGACACTTCTGCCAGGCTGGGAAGACAAGCCTTTGCCACTGGGGCAGCACAAAACCTGCACTAATGCCTGGAGCAGTGAGAAAAAGCTCCTCAGTCACAGCCCATCTAATCCTGCATGGACATGTAGCCTCACTTCCAGCCAGGGCTTCAGCCACAGCAAAGCGCTTGAGGAAATTGCTTTGAAAACCATAATGGTAAAGGTTAAAAGAGTCTAAAATGTAGGATTTATAAACGTGTTAATTATGTTGTGGTGCTTTCAGTTACTGCAACAATAATATAGCTCCCAGAGAAAGATGGAAGCATCCCAAAGGCAGATGATTGCCTTTCAAAGGAATTCTCATGTCCTATTTGTAGCAGGTAGCATCATAAAAAAACCTTTTTTTTCACATTGTCTCAAGCCTAAATAGCCAATACCATCTCAAAGAGGTACTTACAGACAGATTAAACTCTATAACCACTGGCTTTTGTAACCTGCATAAATCTGAATCTCTGGAAATTTGTTATGAGGCCAGTAGTGATGCAAGCATTTCACGTTGGTGTCATCAAGAAAAAAATTTAAATCACAGTTTATCATCATTATGTACAGGTTTTGATTTTTTTAAAAGTTACTATTATTTTGTTAACTATTTGGTCTTTTATGGAATTATCATGCCACATAAAAATAAACATTTATGTGGCTGTCATTAGCTAGGAGTTACTCTCCTACTGAATTACTTAAAAGCCACCTAAGTGTGGCACTTGGGGACATGGTTTAGTGGTGGGCTTGGCAGTGCAGGGTCAGCACACTTGATAATCTTAAACTGATAATCTTAAAGCTCTCTTCAAAAGTAAATGATTCCATGGGCTGGAACGTGGCTGAAATACTAACTTACTCGGCACTGGAAATACCCCCTAAAGATTGTTACTGGTTTAATGGACCACCCTTCCCTTTCTTAGGAAGCTCTTTATTCAAGTGTTCATTGTGCTCCTGTACCACAGTAATGTCACTGTGAATATATAACCTACATACAACGTATGTTTGCAGAACCTATTTCAGAGATCAATAGGGGATTTCGCATGAAATAGAAATACATAAACCCTGTAATTCCAAAGAGAAAAGTTATTCATTAACTACTTGAAGGAAAAAAAAGAAAATCCATTGCTGGAACAAATTTATCATATGTGCATTTTAGGTAGGTCTTACACCTTTTTTTAGGTCCTTTGTCTTTATTCCAGGGAAAAGAAATTCAATATACAATTTCAGTTTTATTACCTTTGTACTATTCCCATCAAATAAATCTAGCTGTGTGAAGGTCTTTCTCTGTTTTTAGAAGATCATTCTTGAAATAAAACTTTCTTTTCATTTCAGTGTAACATATCCTGTTTTAATAAAGAGTTTTGCTTCCTATTGAGAGCATTTTGACAAAATAATAAGGTTGCTTTTGTTTGCCATTTAATTTACCAGTGGATCGATAGAGTTAGACATAACTACTTCTAGTATTAAAACTCACAAATTCCAGGGGAGCTGGAGGTTCAATCGTAAACAAAATATTTCATTGGCATTGATCTGAAAAGCAGACTGACAGCATTGCTAAAATTCATCAGCTTACAATTATAAATCTCCCCAAACTGACAAGAGATGGATTTGATTATTTTGCTTTGAAGGGGTCATTCCTTTAAAGCTGCAAGACTTTATCAATTTATAAAAGATTCAATGAACTGTATTTTCCTTTAGTTCCTGTCACAACTCTTCCTTGTGATTACCCAGGCTAGGTCAGCTTATGAGAGTGACTGATCATTTTGCTCTCTATTTTAGGCAACCTCAAATTTACAGGATTTATGACCCATACTAGATCATTTGTGATATAAAGATTACAGGTAACCTGAACTTACTTTGTGTACTGTGATACCCTGCCAGAAGTACAGCCACTCATTATGCCACAAGTGTATGAAAAAGTGCCTGAATTTCATCCTCCTTTTGGGCACTATCCACCAAAGTTACAGTGACAGCTTATTTCTTTAAATAAACAAGAGTTTTCATGTACACTGTAGGTGACAGAAGTACTGCCTTCTTCACCCGATTCCCCTCCCACACCTCTTTTCTCTTACTCCAGGAAAAATCTGAGTAGGCCAGGTCTTGACACAACCTTGACTGTTCTATTTCCATCACTGATTGTGCACATTTTGCCAGAGAAAATGGAACATCAGCAAATTCCAAAACAAGCACCAGGCCTTACAAACCTCTGAATGCAAACTCTGGTAAAAGAGAATCCTTCTCTGAAAAGCACCTTTCAAATGTTCATTACTGGGATTCCCACATTACCAAACAACACAGCTGGGATTCGATTTTGACTGCTGATATCCCTGTCCCTGATCACGCTGACCCCAGCCCCAGGAGATCAGTCCCTCTGCTGTGTTGATGGCTCAGCTCCCAGCAATAACAGAATTCTCTGCCTGGTGCCAAGAACCCAGGAAGCACAAACTACCCTCTGGAACCAACGTTCCTCCTGCAGCTTCGGCAGCCAGAACAAAGGCAAGGATCTGTGGCAAGCAGGAGACAGTAAGCCTGGTGGGATAATAGCTAAACCCCTGTTCCTGCGCAGGTGTGTGCAGCCTTCAGACAGCTGCTCATTCCATTGATGAATTCCTGCAGTGCTTTCCTGGGAGCTCACAGGGCTAGGGAATGTGTGAGGGATTTTTTGGTGGTGGTGCACGGGTAAGCACAAGTAGGAACCAAGTCTGAATACCAGTAAGTAAGAGAAAGCTGATGAAGTAAAATACAAATACTGCTTTTTAAATTATTTTCATCTGTTCCTGCACAAGACAAGTTTGCATGTCTCCGACTCCTGTAGTCTAACTACATCTTAAAAAACCAAGCAGACAAAATTTTTTTTAAATTATAACACTTTCATAACAATTGTAAGGTTGTAAAGGTAACTTGTTTCTTCACCTTGTACCAATCTGCATTACCTACCAAAACCAGAGCTGTGCTCTTTTCACTCAGGTTGTGCGCACAGTGTTAATTCATTTTTTTGGCCAGGTTACTAGATCATTTAGAATAAGGTACTGCACAACTTCCCTGGGTGTCTGTTACAGCCATAAAAAAGTAGCATAGCTATGGTGCCATATGTACAGTGATAAGCAGGAATATGGAAAAGAAATTATTTATTATTGTTGAAGTTATTATTACTGGAAAAATGAAAAAGTGCAATGGTAGGTTGAAAGTGAATACCTCTAAACTTTGTTTACAGTACTAGTGGTCTTTTAAATATATTTTCATGAATTGAGATTATTGTTAGTGACTCTTTTTCCTGATTTGGACAAGGTCTGTCAAAGAAATATTTTTTAGAAAGACCAAGACAACTTATAGCCATTACTACCATGAACATCATCTTGCAAATGAAAACTTCAGATTATTTCTCTCACCCACTTCTTAAAAAAAAGGCACTTTTCCTATGCAGACAGTTACCAACATGTGCAGTTAAAATCTTGCTAGAGCACTTCAAAGGAACCTTAGTGACTTATTCTGGTTGTTTTCTTCTTTACAAGGAGAAACAAAAAATCATAAGAGATACCTTCAAAGATGTTCGCTTTTCTCAAACTGCTCACCACTGACATTCTAGTCTTGAAACTTACATGAAAGCAAAACCCCTCCTCTAAAAACTCCACTTCAACTGTTCAAACTGTCCTTTACTTGTATTGAAATAAAAGATGTTGTGCTACAAAATGTAGCTTTGCTTTACTTTTATGCACTAGACGGTTTACAGGAATTCAGTCTAATAAAAGTCAGCTCAGTTAAAATGATAACTTTACCAGCAGCTTAGTCGGCCTCTTATTTTAAGCTTCACATCTCCCCTTTTTTGAATCAAATGCCTTCCAGCCATTCTAAGCATTTTTGTGTCAATATTTCAAAGTTTCCTGTATTCCAAAAAGCTACAGAGGAAGCTGGTGCTTTATAGGATTATGTTATCAACTCATCAATTTTTTATAATTATTGCCAGTAGTCTGCTCCCATTACTCCACATGGAACTATCTGCCTGAGGCCACCATTCAGAACACTGTTATTTCAAAGCATAGGTGGGGCAAGGCTTTGCTCCTTTTCGACCAAATTCTTTTGAATTGCATTTCAACTTTTTTGCTTAGTCATCCATGAACAGGACTCTATTAATAGTAGTTTTGAATAACAAGTAAAAATGTACAATATTGCAATATTTGCTAATGTTTCAGCTTCACATTTACAAACATGGCTCAGTGCAATAGGTGCAACTCCGAAACAAGTAGATACCCAAAAAAATCCATACTTTTTTACTGCAAATTACCCCATACAGATCTTGTTAGAAGGATCAAGCTTCAGCAGGCAAGCAGAAATCATGAAAACAGTGTAGTGAAGGCATACATACTTCAAGCAGCAAAAGAGAAGGAGACTCATGCTTGGCATCAGTAAATAGCAAATAAAAAATCAGCATTGATCTGGAAGTTGTTACTCACCAGCTCAACCCTTGCTCACAGAGAAACAGGACAGCAGCTGCTCTTTGTAGACTTCTAAGCACCTAAGATGTTATTTTTATTTCTTATGCACAGGTTTCTAGAGACCTGAACAAAAACATTGCTACTCTGCACAGCCCATTCCAGAACCAAACTTTAACTTCTGATCTCCAGCCTGAAAGTTAGTAATTTCTGCTTTTGAAAAAGTGTGTGAACAGGCATCCACCTTCCTACACACATTGTACTGGGATGTATAGCACCATATGCTTACATCCAAGAGTTTTTGCACTTTTACACCTGATTCCTGGCACAGGAATTGCAGATATCAACTACATTTTATTCAACAGTTCAATTGGCCAATATAAACAATATTTGATAACCTATGGCTCTTGAACTCCCTATAAGAGGCTGTTGCTCTTGCTCATGTAAATGCATTCCCACCCACAGCAATCAGTGAGCCAGCATAAAGGGCACATGGCTGTGCAGCCACCCCTCATGGTGCCAGCAGCACTAAGGGAATGCTGCCACTATCTCATGGCTCTGTGCCACTGGGAGATTTCCCAATACCACTGAAGGTGTGATGGCCCCAGGAGTTGAAATTATTTGCTTTCATTCATTAATTCTGATGCTGGCCGAGAATACCATGGAGCATTTTTGTGCAAAATTACAGTAGTAACATGCTTGAGTTCCATCAACCTGGAAATCATATACATTCTCATTTATGTATAAGAACATTTTGATGACAACTATTAAAGGTATGAATGTGAGATTGATAAGTGTGGCACTTTGCAGAGACACCTTTCTGAAGATGTTTTGCTGTCATTGCAAAGGTTCAACATGGCTAGAGTTTCGTACCTCCTTGATGTTTCTCCTAGGCAGCTCCTCTGAGCACTGACTCTTCTTTCTCCTCACAGCAGCCAAGTGACTCCAGATCCCCCCAACCAACCCACCCACTCTTTTATAACACTCTTCTTATTGGCTACAGCTGCAGCTTGTTAAAGTCAGGCCTGCTCCCAATCTCTAATAATTTACTCAGCTGCAACTCCTTAAGGGGTAAGATTACTTTCTATACTACCTTTATTTTCTTATATTGTATCCCCCTACAATGTATTTTCTGGTTATGTTATTTCATTTCTATCAAGCTCTCCAAGCTTACTGTGACCTCATTTCCAGCCAGTCAGCAAGAGCGATAAACAAAGAAGTTTTGCACAACACATTTCCCTTTTCACTTAACTGCAAACAGAGCCCTCATCCATAGATTGTTTTGGGAACAGTTGTCTGACTCACTGAAACAGAAAGGAAGTTTTCTCAGGAACAGGAGGGAGAAGGAGCACCACAACATGCAGTTGCAGCTGGGAAGAGATGGAGTAGCTTCTGAGACACATCAATGCCTATGGTGGTGTTTGCAGACTGACATACAACTGACCTTAATGAAAGAATTAAACCCCAATTTTAAAATTACTGGTGCTGTGATTGGGATTTTGATTAATATAAGTAGGTTTGCAGACAGCAATACAAACTAATCCTCTGACAGAAGCTATAGATCTGAAAGCCTTTTACAAAGTAAGCAGCATCTGAACCAGTACTTTATAAATGGGGTAATTCTGGCATAAGATAATGAAACACTTAGGTTATTCAACAGGCAGATTACAGACTTCAAAATAAAAGCTTAAGTCTGTACATCCTCTATCAGCAATGAATTTATGGACTTTCTCTGTTAAAGACATTAATATGATAAAATTTAAAAAGGTTCAATTAATCTCTCTGTGGTTGGGCTTTGTTTATTTTTTCTTGAGGTACATGTTCAAGTGGATATTTAGAAAGGAATCATGAGTTTTCTCCCTGGAACAGGCCAAGGTTTAGGAATAAAAGGCAGCTGAAAGCAGAGTGTGTGTCTGGGATAGAATTAGAATGCCCTGGTCTCTCTGTTCAGGCAGATTGCCAGAACACTACTGGGTTTGTGTGTGAGGGAATGGGATCCAGATAGGTAGGCTGTCTTTGAAGCAGAAGCTAGTGAGAATTTGTGTTTTGCAAAGCTGCTGCAAGAACAGCCCCATCTTTCTGCCCCATGTGCCTAAGTTACACCTGCAAGCCAGAATTGGATTTATGTGCACACAGCAGAACACTCTTATACAAAGACTGTCATTTAAATACTTCTTACCAATGTTAATTATTTTTAAAAACTCCCAAACTCTTGACCTATATCTAATGTAACAGCACATCCTCTTCAGTTCTTGATAATTCTTTAAACCAGTTGTTCTTGCAGAAAAGACTCTTTCTTTGACAATAACATCAAAGCAATTCTCCTTTTTCACTCATTCCCCACACTAATTTGTCACTGGGAGCTCTGCAGATCAGGCTGTATCAATCACATTACACTACAATGCATCATGCCACGTACCAAGGCACGAATGATGTAGCTAAGAGGAGATGTCACAAACACTCATATTACTGAGATGCTTGAGAAGTCAGATCAAATTCTTGTCTGATATGAAATGGCTTAACTTGATTGGGAGAGTCTGGGAGATTTTCTCTTTGGGGAGAAACTCTAAGACAGGATTTGCTTTATCTGCCAGCATTACACAATTCCTTTTGATTGTGTGTAATTTGCTGTACCACTGTATTGGTCATGTAACAGGACACATTCAGCCTGTATTCCCCCATGGATATTTGACTAGCATGGAAAATCCCCTCCTGGAAGAGCAGCTGGTGCAATCTGATCTAGGCAAAAGTGAAATGGTGGTGTTTGGAAAAGAAAATGTTTCAGAAGTTTTCCCAAAGCTTACCATTTCTATTTGTTAATCCAGTGCACATGCCTGGGTCTTGTTGGGTCCCTCCCAAACTTTGACACTGATGAATCATCGGTCTCCAAAAGGAGCCTTTGCCCTTCCATTTTATGAGTTTAATTCTGCCTGAGGACAGTTTCCCACAGCAGGGTCTGTATTTGCCATCACATCTTTGTGTCCAAATCAAGAAGATACAGCATGACCTCCACACTCACTGCAAGCCCATACCTGTGCTACTTACATAAATCAGCTGAAGGCATTCCATACAGCATGGCAGTACAATCTAACAGCTTAATGAGAAGAAAAAATCCCAGAATTCAATATTCCTCTTAGACAGGGAAGTCTAGAAATGCATGAATAAACTGGACATAACTTTATCCCTCCATGAAGAGTGAAATATATGTCATTTGTACTGTCAGGTAAGTGAGAATACAAAAAAACCCAAGAATATAAGACTATCAAAAATATAACAAAAGATAGTTAAATATTACCAGTACAAAAATGTAAATAAATAGATAGGAACGGTCTAAGCTTTTCCTTTTTTTAACTTTAGAGCTAAGTTTATTCCCCGCTGGAAAAATGTTCATTGCAATGGACTATAATACTATAAATACACATACAAGTCATATCCTTTGATGTCTTCTATAGATTCATATCTAAATAAACCCATCAAGATTAGGTGTCATGGCTTTATTTCTATGTAAAAGAATCTCTCATGATAATGCGTTATCACAAACCCTGCAGAACTTCAGCCCAACACACCCAACGAATTAACACAAATTGAAGCTCCTGGATTCTCTCTCCAAATGATTCTGCATTTCTGTAATCTGTTTCAAAGACCAATAACTTCAGGTTAGTCAAAAGAGTCTAGGACATGAACAAATACTGCAATGGATAAAGATACCTTGCCTGGGCTAGTTCTCACATAAAAATTAATGAAAACCTTGAGAGCTGTGAACTGCAGTTGCTAGGGAACCATGCCTGTCTGGACATCCTGGAGTCACTCCTGCACTGGGACTGAGGCCCCTTCTCACCTGCGCCTTCCACACTCACAGCCAGACCAGGTCTCCTCATTGGCTCCACCCCAGGATCCCCAGAGTGGAGTCTCAGACCTCACAACCCTTAAAATACTTTATTCATGGTGTACTAAGAAAAAGAGCAGCTCCAGTTTGGTGCCTGGAATGACGAGACCCAAACAAAGGAACCCCTGGGTTTTTATACCCCCATAGTGTGAGCGCTTGATAGTCTGGAGTCCTCATCTCCCGCTGTGTCTGCGCTGGTCACCTGCACTGATTGCATTCCTGAACACTGGGAAGTCGCCATCGTGTGTCACATTCTCCAAGAAGCTCTAACAAAGTAGTTTGCCAAACTGATCTGGGAATTCTCTGCCTTAAAAGCGTCTCATTTTCCCTTGTGATGAGTTGCTTCTCACACACATTCCTAGTGACTCAATGATGCTGCTTTGGCTCCAGACCATCTATGGAGGGTGTCCACCTCCACTAGGGTTTTTATTGTGTAGAGAAGGTTCAGAAAGAAAAAATGGGCCCACCTTATACTTACCACAGAAAAAAGGAAAATATATATTTCACAAAAGATAAGGTTGAATAAAAATCAGATGTCAAATAAATAAAGACAGAACTTTGGGCAAAAAAAGCAAATAGGAAAGACACACTATGACACCTGGACCGTGTGTCAGAACACACATTCACAAATGTGTTCACCTACCTTGTGCTGTGTCTCCTCTAATAACTAATAACTATGTGCATGAATAGAACACATACAGAATGTGCCAAAACAGTGGCAAAAGAGGCAGCACCTCAAATTAATCTTCTAAAATTTTACCTTCTGAAATGCAGTCATTTGGTAAAATTCACCTACTAATTCTAGTGTTTTAAAATGGAGTTAGAGTAAGAATATGCTTGTGTGACACTGTAAATTATGAACACTTATAAATAGCTTCTGTTTCATTACTCTGTGGCTTCCAGTGAGGTGCCAAGAATAAGTCACATAATGAAAGAAATAGCAGATAATAAAAAAATAAATAATTAGCTTTGTAATAGAAAAAATGTCTGTAGTTAGCGTAGGATGCTAAAGCCAATTTTAGCTTCATTAATCGAAGTAGTTATTCAGCATCCATTAATTCAGTACCCAGAATTTAGAAGTGGCAACTAATCAATAAAAATAAATGAATATTGATAGGGGAGGACTTGTGCAATATTGTATTTATAGTGCCCCTGAGGCAAGCTAGATCCTATACTAAAAGATCCATAAACTGATGCAAAGGCTAAGGCCCCGCATGCAGAAAGCCTCGGTGGTGGGGGATCAGGGAAGGAAGGTGAATATTCATCCCTGTGCTCCTGATGGGATTGCAGAGCTCTGGTGGGACTGAACCCAGACATCGATTACCTTTCCGGCAGAGCCCGATGCTGTTCCACAGCGCTCGGCCAACGTCCGTCTGTCAGGAAAGGGCTTCCTCTTGCCAATGGTTCCAGCACTCCCCTCTTGTTCACTGAAAGAGAAAACCTCCTGGTTTTATCAGCAACAACACAGCTCTGTAAGCTTTGAGTACTGCCTGACTCATTGCTCTGCTTTCGAAATCAAAGGAGAATTAGAATAAAATCAGATTTTTTTTACTAAATTTAAAGAACAAAAAGAACCCCCAAAATCTAATAAAAAACCTAATCAAAACTCATCAATGAAAATTCCAGGCCAAATAATGTCATACAGAAATTTCAGTAACAGCTATCAAAGAAAACCAAATCGTAGTCAGCACCTTTATCAAATGCTAGATTTTCTCTGATACATGTAACACAATGCAAGGACACAATCACACATTCCAAAAAACCTGTATTACTGCAAAACTGCATGTAACACTCAGGATCTCAGAATTTAAAGCAGCAGTGTTTCTAGTGAGAGACTTGGGCTGGTTTTATTTAAGGTTATATGAGAAATAATTAATGTTTTTTGTCCTAAAATATGTGACCAGATAATGGAATGTCAAAATAAACATTATTTGATGAAAACAATGTAATTTAAAAAACCTGCTTCACTTTCTTATTACTTTTTTCCATACATTTTTCATTAGATTAAATTTGGCTTGAAAATTATGAAGATAATTTTAAAATCTGATAATTTACTACTGTAATACATGTATTTTAATGTTGTTAATGAAAAGAGAAAGAAAACAACACAGAAAAAAATTTGTTTTCTGTAAGATGGATATCCTTCACAAGTCGTTTTTCAAAATGATTGTTTCAATGATTTTACCCTCAAGAAAACATTCTCTCTAGAGTTTAAATCAGGTTATTTAAACAAAATTATTTTCAAGCTTTTCTAGTAAAAAACATTTCAGCCTGCCTACTCTACAGTTTGTCTCCACCTGGGCTTTTATTTTCTGTTTTCTTTGTTTTGTCTCAGAACCTGGATTTCCAGGTTGATGTGTCAGCAGTGAGGGTGACTTAGTGAGGTGACATTCTTCGGTTTCCTGGGCTGCTTTCCTGTCCACACTATGAAGAGATTTTAAACTGTCTCACTCCCCTTAATTGCTGATTTAAAGGGATACACAAAGTGGGACTTCTGATAAAAATATTCCTGCAGAGTTTTGTATTTCTCAGGTTTTATAGTACCTAAAACAGAACTACTTAAGCACAGTAATTTGGCCTTAGTCAAAATGATGGCGCTAACACAAAAGCATTAATATCAGTGAAACAAATAGAAATAAGCAAATCAAAGATTTCCTGACACTTCAAGCTATTTTTCCTTGGGATCCTATACCCTCTCTATTGCTGTTAAAATTGGCCCTTCGCTCAAACCACAATTTTTTTTCATTTTCAAAGCAATTGACCTGCCTGAAGATTTCACTGCACACCTGATGTACACACCCAACAGCTTTGATTTCCTGCACCATTGTGCTGGTTTTTAGCTGGGATACAGTTTACATGACCTCTTGTTCATTCAGTATTTTACAGTCCAAGTTACTTTTTGCAAAAAGTATTCTTCAATGGCTATTGTTAGGTAACTAACTGTGATAATGATAAAGATATTTATGTACATATGAACTTCTCAGGCAGCCTGATCAGCAAACCTTACTTATTAGTACTAGCTGTGTATGGGTTTGCCAGCACTACAGAGTTTTATCAGGATTTTTAGGTACTTGTGATTAGAGACCAGTTCCCATGGCTGGGTTCATTGGGTTTTTTTAAACAACAAGAATTGACACCTCTGACCTCACCCTCTTTATTTTGATGAGCATTTAATCTGTCTTTAAAAAGACCGCTTTTGTTTAAATAAAGACTTTCAATTTGTGCCTGGAAATAACACAATCAAAGGAAAAAGAATACAGTCTTTGTTTGAAATTCCAATGTTTTGAGACAATATAAGAGCTGATTCTGCTCCTAAATGCTGGTACTGAAATTAAGATTGATGAGTAAGTATTAGAAGAAAATAACTTTGAGTTACATGCAATAGCATTTAATTGCATCACTTAAATTCTTAAGCATTTCAATTTTATATTCATTCAGGGGTTTTCATAATTAATTTGCAGATTTCCAGAATGCATTAAGATGAAACTTTTAAATGGCTGGATGGTTATTAATGGATGGTATAAATATATTTTTCATTATTTTTGGTTGTCATAGTAAAGGGCACTGAATACTTCTGAGTGAATATTAAATTAAACATCATCCCGTGAATTCAAAAGCAAAATGCATGCCCAGTAATAATTTGGTGAAATATAGAATACTTGAGGTGTCATTTCATAATAAATACTCTGTAACAAAATTTTAAAAATGGTTAATGTCACACTTTCCTCTTCTCTAGAAAATGGCAGGATCACCCAGGTAAAACTGAATTTCAAGTAGCCAACCTTTTCAAAGACGTCAACGCCAGCAGATCTACTCCAGTCTAGAAATAAATTGTCAAAGCTCAGATTACCTAAGCAATACTAAAATCTGAGCCCAACTGAATGCTGTGTTAGAGAATAATTGCATTTATACCAAAAACACCAGAGAACATGTATGAGAATATTGCCTCAGAGAAACTCCGCTAACTCAGGAACAAGCCATTTTTAAACTTTTTACATCACACAGTCTCTAATGAACGGACCATCACCCTAAGTTAAGCAGTGCTCAGAAGTTTTCTGTGTGATGATGGCCTCGGTGCCCTGGCTGCAGGGAAAGCCTTTCCCTCACGTGTGGCTGCACTGCTCGAGCAGCCTTCAGGGACTTCCACAGCTAAAGCCAGCGTGCTGTTCCTTACATTTCTGCTTTCTCTTCTTCTCCTCCCTTCGGTGCCACCCCCTTCGCTTCCCATGTCCACACTCCTGCCCTTTCACCACATTTATGAGAAGGGAAGTCACAATGTGTTTCCCAAGCTTTAAAGCTCTTTCTCTAGGGGAATAATCAGGATAATCACTGCACAGTGAAACACGCCAGGAGCAAAACCGGAATGTCACAAATCCTGCTCCAGTTGCTGTTGGCTTGCACAGATTGAACACGGCATTTTTCACTGAAGGAATAAATGCAAATGTGCCGGGTGAAAAATCTGCTGTACAAGTGACTGTTGTGGTTTCTGTGCACAGGAAATGCATTCAGCAGACCTAGAGTGCAATGCCACTGCTCATCTGCACAGGTAACTCTGGAGGGATGAAATGGTTACAGGTTAAGCCTTCACACAAAATTGTCTCACTAAGACTTTCCAAAAAGCCTTTCCTGAACTAGGGGATTCCAACATGGAATTCAGGGACAGGATTTCAAGAGGACATTACACATATGTTAGTACATAATAAGGTTTTCAACAGAACTGATAAGCAGAGGTAGACCTACTTTGTAATACATTAATTTTGCCCCAAGTTTTTGTGGATGAAAAGCAATGTATTAAACCCAGTTATCAGTATAAAGTTGTTCTAAAGGTTTTTCAGAATCTGAGAGAGCATTGCTAAATTTCTTAAGATCGTTTTTCTACAATTAGGTCAAACTTATATTCTAGACCAGACAATTTCTTCTCTGGAAATTTTCAAATCTAGCAAGGACCTTTGTAAACACACTGGAGTTATTTAGAATGCTAAGGCAGCAACATGCAAGCAAATAAAAACAAACAAACAAAAAACCAAACAAAAAACCCAAACAACCCAAACCTTTTTTCCACACACACTCATAGAGCACAGTAAACTTCTTTAAGAGTGAGGAATTACCACAGACTTTTAAAAATAGGCTTTTTGCTTTAAACTATCAGCCTTCCCATCTGTTCTGTGCTCATTAGGAATGCAAAGACAACACATCCCACAGTTCCATCAGCACAGAGCAAAACTGAACTGTTTAAATGGCTGGCTAGAAACTTCCCATGTTCCTGCAATGGTATTTCCAGCCGTGTTTCCCATGTTTGTGACACATACAAGGAAAAACGATGCCCTGAACGACAGGGAAGCTTCAGAGTTACTAAAAGCTTCTTTGTTTCTGCTATTAGACACAACGATCTGTCAGTGTAGCACTGCAGCTCATTCTCCTGAGCCTGGACCAGGAGCTCAATGCAAAAGTGAACAGACAGCACGAAAAAGAGCAGTGCACATTTATTTGGAATTAGAGCAACAACTTGGGGTAAAAGAATCCACTCCATCTATCATTAATTCCTCAGCTGCTAGAAATGAGCGTGAATTTTATATACCAAGATAGTACTTTCATTAATATCTGGGAAATCTAAGAGGTGCTGGGGAATGCTTAGGTCAGGAAATGACATCTGCCTGGCAATAATAATAAATAAAACTGCCCCTGTAAAGAGTAAAGTTAGTTGGGTCTGAATTGGGAAAAATCACAAATGCAGAATATAATAGGTGAAATACTAACAGAGATATTTGAGAAGCAATCAAAAGCAAGAGCAGATTTTTAAATACGTGAAAAGCAGCCAGACTGAAGTAAAAAGGATTTGCTTGCAACACTATCAGAGAAAAATTGGACAAGCAAAACAATTCCTTGTCCTTCATTGAAGACGAAATATGCTGGGACTGCAAGAAAGCAGCTCTGCCATGAGACTTCCACAGACTGCTGCAGGTTCAGACTGAAAATGAGAACAATTGGGGTTTAAGTAAGAAGATTTGTAAGCCATGTAGGAGAAATTTCCTAGAATCCTCCAGACTTCTAACTATATAGCAGTCATTAAACATGCAGGAGATAGGTAATAGATGGCACATTTAAAAATATATTGGTTAAATTACTTAAAAAATCAAACATTGCACAAGACAACATTTGTTGTTGGAGATGCCATGTTAGACTTAAAGCAGATTGTCAGTTTCTGCTTTCCCCCATTTCTTCAGATTTTCAAAATAAAATTCATGCTTTATAAATATAACTTGCTTTATTAAAAAAAACCCCTCAGAATAAACACCTGCACACATTCTATAAATCAATCAATTTCTAAGTTTCACACCAATGCTGCCATGATATTTCTCTGTTCAATTCCAGCAATTACCTACAACAAAGAAACTAATTCACAATTTTTCTAGTGGACTTTGCACAAGCAATGCAAGACTTTCTTATCACTGTCTTCTTATTTTCTCAAAACTTATTTAGACTGACAATCTAGTGATGCCAGCCTGGTTTTAAACCAGTATTTGTGCTGATCTGCCTTCTACCATTTGAGGAACAGTTCTAGTATTTGAGAATCATTGGAAAATATTCTCCTTAAATATTCTAGCAACACTGAAAAGTCTGTTCTGTTTTCTGTATTTAATGGGGCTTTCTGAGGGTGTTTTATTTCGGTTTGGGTTCTGAGGGAGGCACCCCACGGAAGGGCTGGGTCACCCTGACAGCCCCGTCAGGCGATAGACCCGGCTCCCCCCACAGGGCTCTGAGGAGGCTTTGAAAGCCAAACTTAAAAACAAAACAAAAATCCAAACGCACAAAAAAAAAAAAAAAAACCGCACAAAAAAGATAGCAAAAAATGAACCTGCCAAGCGCAGACACCTAGAAGGCTCCGCCAGTCCGTGCCCACCTGTTCGCCGAACCAGAGGTGAGGCTGAGGGAAGGAACGCCGGCCGCTCACGGCTTCCCGCCGCCCTCTTTCAGGCCTCCGAGGGCGGGAAGAGCCCTCCCCTCATGGCTGCCCGCCCTCAGAAATCCTCAACAGGGTGGGAAGTTGTGGGCGCAGCTGTTCCTCGCTCTTTTGAGGACTTCTGAGGGCGGGCAGCTGTGAGGGGGCGGTGTTCCCGCCCTTTTAGAGGCTTTTTAGCCCCTTTGCCCAGGGCTGCTTGGCTGTGAGGGTGTGGCAGAGGCCCCGCTCCTCAGGGCTGCTGCGAGGCGCTGGCGGTCTCCCGGTTGCCTGGTGGGTCTTTGCTGGCTGGGAATGCGGTGTGGCTGGCAAGTGTTTCCTTTTTCCTCTTCCTCAGGGCAGTCAAATTTTGTGTTTTTAGAGGGGGCTAACTTTGAGGGGTTGTTTACGGCCCGTCCGTGCCGCCTCCCCTTGCAGTTCCTTTGTTTTCGGCTGTGGCACTGGGCGAGGTATGAGGTAACACCTTTCTTTCTGCTTGTGGTTTTATATATATGTGTATTATTTTTCAAGTACACGTGTATATCTATATATGCTGTATGTGTGTACATACATATGTTATTTGTCAGTCCCTGAGGCTGGAAAAAAGACTGCTGAGCACTTTCAGGGACTTGAGGGTTAACCCTGCTTGTGGACCTGGTGTGTGAGGGATAATGGTTTCACTTATCTCATATACTTAATAAACCAACCAGCAGGGTCTTAATAAAAGAAATAGCTACTACTAAAGATTTTTTTTGTCAGACCCCAACATTGCCTTGAGGGGGTGGGGTGTGTTTAAAGTCGCTATTGAGATTATTGCTGGGAAATGAAATTTGATTAAAAAGCAGCAGCCCCATGGCTTTGCAGCAGTCTTTTGGTAAAATAGTGCCATTTCAGGCTGTTGTTTGAGCTCTGGGTGCTGCTTTACTGAAGACACCTACTTAGAATATTACAGCTATGAAATGGAGAACTGCCTCACCTTTTATTATTTGGTTTTTGAACAGCAAATTATAGGCCATTGGAAGGGAAAAGATTTGCTTGCCCCACTGGTAGATTGTATTATTTCTGTAGTATGCATGGCTCTTACACAGCACTATGATGTTATTTTTATGACTTTGGGATTTTGTTTTCGTTGCCATTCCTTCTGGTGATTAGAATTCGGCAGAGAAAAGTGTGTCTGTTTGTTTTGTTTGAGTTTTTTTGTTAGTTTGTTTTGAAAGGGGGCCCAAACATGTCAATTGCTGGTGCTTTCTCCCTGAAACTGATTTACTAAAGCATTCTTTTCCTGGAAATAAACACTTATAGTTGCTGGTAGCCTTCCAGGGGAAGGTCTGCTGTAGTCCTTGACCCTCCCAGGGTTCAAGTAGTAGTATCAGCCAAAGAGGTGTGAGAAAGTTCATCTCCAGTATGGTTTTGATTCTACAAAAGCAAATTGTAAGTAGTGGGCATAAGCGTTTTATTTGCTGATGTTTATTCATCTGAATAAAAACAAGCGGTGTTAGAAGAAGAGGTTAGGAGAGTTGTGTGAAAGGAGAAAGTGTGGGTTGAGAACGAGCATCAAATGGTGTCTGAGTAACTTCCATACACACAAGAAATAGTTATCTTGTATTAGCTGGTATTAATGACTTCAGGAAGGAAAGTTTCAGACGTGAACACCACTTGTGCACATGTAAATGGCTCTTATGGCATGAACCAGAAAGCATTCAGTGTTAATACTTCTATTGCATTGATTTTTTAGAGTTATGTTCCCTTAAGGGCTTAGGGATGCTGCCAATATTTGACATGACTTGTATTTTGTTATGATTAGATCAAGCTTTTAGTATAAAACTCAGTGAGTATTGCCAGGATATTTGGCTCCTATGATAGATTAGTATCCTTCAGTTTTTCCATATGCTTTTGTCTGTTGTAGCTTTTTTAACAAATGGGCTTAATTAGTGCTAATAAAAGTGAGACAAACAAGTATGCTCCATTCTTTGCTAGAATTATTTGTTTTGTTTAAGTGGAAATGTGAATCTCTGTGGAAGGTAATTGTGCATATTTTCTCATTTCAGAGTGCCTGCTTTCAAACAGCTCGCTTGGCTTTTCAGGAGAATCCTGCTTTGTGCCTATTCAAGGCACCTTTTGCAGCCTCTGCTGGCCTGCAGTTTTCAATAAAAGCACACAAAGTAGCGGGTTTGTCCCACGAGATTCAGAACAGCTGAGGTTTGACCCTGTGCTTTACTGAAAGTGTGTCCTGTGTTTCCTTGCCTTACTCATGCTGTGATTTTGTGTGTATATAGCAGGAGTAAATCATCAGTGTTACTGTAAAATGTCTCAGGTAGGTGCCAACTTCACCGCTTTTAGGTAAGTGTTTGGAAGGAGAGCTTTGTTTTTATTTCTTTGTTGCTTAGTGCCAAAGTTAATACAAAGTAACAGATAAAAATGTTGCTGTGTTCAGCCCCTGTTCCTGGTGTTGCAGTGTTACTTCTCTGTCAAGGGTCTTTTCCATATGTACTGTACATAGATGTAATCCCAGCAATATGGGTACACAATGAAGATCCTTTGAATTTTATGTTCCTACAGTTTTTCAGACACGTAAATAGCTCCCACAGCCATGTGTTACTTATCTATAAGCTGCTTGGGACTTGCTGGAAATGGCAGGCTCCGAAGCTGGAGGTGGGCAGGAGGCACAGCTGGGCCCCCAGGTCGGAGACTTGTTCTCAGCTCATTCAGCAGTTACTGCATTGGTTATTCCCTTTATGGAGGTGCCAGATTTGGGAGCCCAAACCCAAATACCGAACTGGGTATTCAACTCCAGGCTCTGAGTGTGAAACCTTTGTCTGGAACGCCAGATTTCCTTGTATTGGTTGTGTGATGGAATACGGTCAACCTGTGGTGCTTGGTAAGATTTGTCTCAGGATTGATTGTGTCTCTCAGAAAGAGCATGTGCATTTATAAGACTTGTTGGTCTTTTTAAATCTATAGCTTTAATGAATACTGGCTGTTTACCCATTTGTGCCTCACTGTAAATCAATTTAGAATTATTCAGACACATTAAAGCAAACCCAGACCTCTCTGGTTTATCTGCTACAGAAATGAAGACTGGCAAGTCAGTATTGGAAATTAGCTCATTTTCTTCACGTAAAAGGTTTTAGGAGAACTACATTACATCATCCTGATTTGTGGTGAGTGATTTTTAAGTCTGGAGTAGACCATGAGGAGTATAAAATCCTTCATGTTTACACTTCTTTTCTGTACTAACATTCATTAAAGCTGAGTGTTCATTACAGCTCCTCCCTGAGAAGCATGCAAGTGTGTTGCCAGTTTAGCACCATTTCTCAGCTGCAGTTTTAGGCAGAAGGATGATCACATCTGTGCATGCAACATGAGCTTGATGCTGTGTTGCAGACCTTGTTTGGCAACATCAAATAAGGGTGATTTTTTTACATGTTGTAGTTCTCCTTAGTTCAAGGACAGAAGGCCGAAAAAGTTAAGCATTAAGGCAGTGTTTATTTCATATTTATAAACCAGTAGATAATCTCTTTTAGGTTGATACTTGAAAAAAAATTGCTTTAGTGGATATGTTCTCTATTGAGTAGATACAGAAAAAATTATCTCTTTGCTGAGAAATAAGTTACATGACAGAATCTAAATCAGTTCCTTGTATTTTTCTTCTGGCTGATGGATGTCTGGCAGGACCTATATTCTGTCTTGCCCATGACTAAAACACAGAATGAAATATTTTCTTGTCTTTCATGGCAAATATTTATTCTTGTATTCTTGGTATTTTATTACCATATCTGGCTGTGCTGGCTTTGCTACGTTTTCCCTGGAGCAGGCATCTTTGCACAGCTCAGCTGGGCTGTTTTGGCTGAGCCAGGCAGGAAGGAGAAGGAAGCAGGGACTCTGAACCTTTTTCTCCTCCAACTACAATGGGGAGTGTCCTTGCTGTTCCATTAGGTCACTGTGTTGGACAGAAAGGATGGGTACAGATCCTAAAACAACATTGACACACCTGGATCAAATTCCACACGGGCTCTCCTCAGAGATAGCAAGTATGCAAGGTCTAAATTCGTGTAGGCATGGTAGTCTGTATTATCTCTTAGATTCACCTAGGAATGGGAAAGA
>NW_005054623.1:395947-413015 GCF_000277835.1 Geospiza fortis
GGAAAGAGTAGTGTGAAATAAAAACATTAAAAAAAAAAAATTGGTTCATCTATTCTGGTTTACATTGTGGTGCTGGCTGGTAGCACTGTAACTATCTCATGCCTAAAAATCTTGGTTTCAGACAATTGCACACTCCTTCAAGCCCTGGTGTAATGCATGAGACTATCACAAATTATGGGACTAGATTAAATATGAAATGCAAACTTGTAGAGGAATTGGCTAGCTCTAGCAGGGGCATTATTTAATTAATCTGAAAGCATAATAAACCTTTAGCTTCTACAGTACAAATGCCTCTGCATAATTGCTAACTGCTGTTGGGTGTTTTTCTTCAACAAAGCCAAAAATTCTGAAGTGCCTAAATAATAAAGCTTTTTCATGGTTAAAAGCAAGGTTGGAATAAGGTTTGGCATCTTAGTCATGTTTTGAACTCGGGGTCTAAAACTTATTGTTTCTTTTGGGAATAATAGGCAAATTTTAAATGTACTTCAAAGACTGTATTATTCATGCATGCTTTGCTTGATTCCTTCCCTAATTTTATCATATTTTAAAAGGCCAGATTTTTTCAGTTTTGCACTGTTTTCTTTTTCTCATAGAACTGCTGGGTTTTTATTAAATCTAGGTATCTTTCCATTAGGCTCACAGATGTGTTAGGGTTTAATAACACAAATGTGTATGATTTATCTTTAACTAGATTGCCATTAGTAATGTGACTATTTAGGAGCTAGTTATAAGTGTAATAGGTCACAGGGTTTTTCTCATGGAGTTTCCTATTAGGAAGGAATAATGCATTGAGTAACGGGAGTAAAACCAACAGCTTTATCTTGGGCACCATAATTTCTACTTCACTCAGGTTTGCCTGTTGTGCTTTGATGTTATTTAATAGAGATAATTACTGTGGTGCTCAGTGTATTTCATGCCTTGAATGACAAGAGCCATGGTTTATAATTTAGTACTTTGGAGGAGCTTTTGTGTTGTGAAAACACAAAAGCTGCTCCGTGGGGGAAAGCAAATCCACTGTAGGAATAAGGAGCACAGAGGCTGACGTTAGAACAGGGTGCATGGCTGTTGCCATTCTCAGCAAGCAGAGAATTTTCTGTTCAAATGACTGAGTTTTTGAATTAGGGAGAACTAAGTGTTCTGTTTTATAACTAAATGCACCACAACTGTGACTGTAACACTGGAAAGAGAAAAGCAGCCAGCAGTAACCAAGATGTGGCTCATGAATCCACTGGGTTAAGAATAGCTGAGTGAATTTATTCTTTTTCTTGGAACAATCTGAAATAAACAGGGGGTTGCTTATTAACAATCCTTCATAGCACGTTGCAGAAAAGAGCCATTATTAATCTGTGTAATGAAACAAGTCAGAGTCTGTTGAACAAGTTTGTATTTCTGCTGAAATTGAACATTCATTAACAACTGTTTCTAGTTATTCCACACATCAGAGAATGGTAAAATGCCAGTAAAAATTGAGTGATCTGCAATCAACAAGACTCATTACAATATGGTACCGTCTTCATTTCCCTGGCTTTGCAGGGCTGCTTGTGCCATTATTTCCCTGGATATATTTCCTGTGTTTTGTTCTTCCCAGTCACAGATGTCTGAAGCTATTGTTTGTTGAGGAATTAACCAGCCCTACTGTGCCCAGGTTGTAGTGAGGAGACACAGTTACTGAGGTGTCTGTAACTTTGTTCAAGTCCCTCAGAAGGCTTATTTTGTATCAAACAGGAGAATGCGGTTTTTGCTCCAGGACAGGTGTCCTACTTTAAAAGGAGGAATTTGCTCATTTATAGTCAAGAGGAGGCTCAGGCTAGGGATGAAGGCTGGATGCTTTGAGGCTCTCATGCAAAACTCATATCTGAGAGGAAAATTCTTCTGGACTGACATCTGTCTGAATTACAGCTCAGTGGCCTCATTCTTGGGTAATACAGCCCTTTCCTGATATAAATATCATATTGCTTTTCAGGTGCTCTCTGTGTTGCTGTGCCACTGAAAGAAGCTGACGGTCCCTAGATAGCACAGATGGGGTAAAGGAGCTCCTGTGTGATCTGCCAGTCCCTTTGGATCTTGTAGGAAGGATGTGACATGTTTAAGTTATCATGCTCCTCTGATGATCTTGGGCTTTCAGGATTTGCTGCAGCAACTTGGAGTAGTTTAATACTGCCCATCCCAGCCCAAATCAAAGTTGTGTACCTACATATTGGCAATACTAATTGTGAGTGATTTCTTGCTATAGTAAAAAAAAAAGAGACTGGATATAGCACTCTTTGAATGCAGTCTGTGCAAGAGCAATTTAAAATAAATTGTTCTCTCACAGAAGAAGATTGCTACAAAAACCAGACACATTTCACAATATTTTCTTAAGTTTCTGGCTCCTGTGAATAATTTTGAATTAATACTAACAACTGAATGTTGGAAGACATGATGAAATTTTACTAGGATCTTGGTGAGTTTTACAAGAAAGAATTTTATAGTTAAAAAGATTAAGTGTGTAGTAAAATTAGCCTTTCCTGCAGCCATCTCCACTACAATTAGATGTCATTAATAATGCAGTGTTGAAAAAGCTTGCATAAGAAATCCAGAGCATTAATATTTTATTGTCACTAATAAGCTTTGATTTCAGTTCACGTTTTTTGACTGGAACAAGGGGAAAGTGGTTTCTAACTGTTTTTTCCATATGAGTAGGCAAATATTAATCACTTGCTCAGGAAACCCCCAGGGGAACTTGCACATGGGCCAAGCTTATTTTCAGGCTTCTTTCTCATTCAGGTTTGCTCCAATTAACATCATGTGAGCCTTTTCCTTTAAATTCAGCGTGTAAAATCTTGTTCTGCCAAAGCCTGAGGCACAAATTCCCTGGTTATATTTGGAATGAAATTCTCACCCTATTAATAATCAAAGATTAGACAAATGGCAATGTGCTGGATGTGATCCGAACACAGGAGCTCATTGCAGGTAAGAAATTCCTAACAGCTCATCACTGGAGTCCTTCCAGCAGCTGGAGGCCTCCCAGCCTCAGGAGACCTTCACCTGTAGAACTTTATCAAAGCTGTCATGTGGACTTGGGTGATGGCTCACAGTGGCTGATGGAATTTGACACAGTAAAGGAATCTGTCAAATAAAAATCACAGCAGAAGGGAGTGGGTTTGTATTTCAGAGTAGAGCTAAGGCAGGAAGATTTGTGTGCTCTGCTGCTAGATGTACATAAGCTGGAACCTGGCTGTGGAAAGCATCAGCAGAAACCAGAATCTTTGTGAAACCGTAGAAACAGTCATGGGTGTGATTCCCACAAAACCCTGACTTAAAAACAGACACAAAAGTTGCTTGAGGTCATCAGATGTGAGTCAGAGGCACAAGTAGTCTGATAGCGTTGGTTTTTTACATGATTAATTTATTCCACACAGATACTTCCAGTGTTTCCTTCCTTGCTGTGTACTTTGTGTTCAAGTGACTTGGAAATAGTGTTAGCTCTGCAATTACCTACTGTGATCATCAATAAAAACAATAGTCTTATGTCCTATAGTAATTTCAATGAAGCTATGATTTCACAGCTATTTAACTGTAAAAAGAGTTAGTGAGGCGTTGTTTATGGAATTCTACTGCACTCATAAAGAAGGCTATTTCTTTGATAGGTAAAAATGTTACTGCTTTGAGTTGCCATTGAAATGAGAATCCCTTTTCGCTGCAGTGGTAACTACAACTTATAGTCATTTACTCTGAAAAAAATCCTTTGTTACCTTTCCTCTTTAGTTTTTTTGAGCTGACATTTTGTAGAAATAAGTAATGTTGAGAGATTTTGGTGCCAGTGTCAAGCTATTCTAGCAAGTAACTGATTATGCTAATGCAGTAATAATCAGTCAATTATTTTTGCTTTAACAGTATTATCTGGTTAATGTATTGCTGACTGTGTTTCCTTGATGGAACAAGTCTTAATATTTTTACATTATTAAAAATGCTTTTTTAGTGAAAATATGCCACATTAACTGTCCTGAAATGGCGTTGTAGTGGGTAATTATGGTAAAGATTTATTTACTCAAAAATGTTCTACATTACCTAATTAATGAATTCCCCCATTATTAGTGGCCTTGTCAGCATTTAAGGCCACCATGGCTAATCAAATGTCAACAAAATGCAATTGCTACCAAGTGGAAAGTAATTTTCATCCTTATGTTTGTAATGAGCCTGATACAAAGCAAATTTAGCTGTAATTGCAGCGTTCCTCAAGTATGCACCATAAATTTATGGCTTGGGGTTTTCATCACTATGACTGCCCTGGAGAAGGGATTTGAGGTACTGAAGGCCTTTCTTTATTCTCTTTGACTCAATTTCATGGGGAAATCAGCTCCCTGTAGGACACTTTTTGATTTTATTGGTAATTACTGAATAGTTTTCTGAAGTGCACAATTGAAATATTAGTTTTTATTAATCTGTTCCTGGTTAACTTTTTGTAGAGTCCTCTATTACTGCTTTAATGGTAATTCTATGCTTTTATTTCCAACTTTACTTTCCAATTCTATAAATATTTTTTTCTGTTAGGAAATCCCAAAGTTTGGCACCTTTTTGAGCTTTTATTGAAAAGGAAAATCTTTCTTTTTGTGAAACTGTCTTTAGCTATTGTATAATTTTGGAGACTGAAGGAAGTGTTGAAAGCATAACAGCAGGAGAAGGTTTTGAACATCATCTATTACTGAATAATATATTGAAATTACTGGATGGACACAATGATACTGGAACTTACTACTTGAAATCCTTTGCACTGCGACTCTGTCACAGCCTGTCCAACAGAGCTGGGTGTGCTCCTGTTGGCTTTGTGATCTCACTGACATTTAGGAGGTTCTCAGTCCTCCATTTCTTGTCCATCTCTGAACAAACCCATTTGCTACCATAAGTCTTTAGCCATGGAAAAGGAAAAGCCAAGAGCTCACAGATAACACCCTGCTGATGTATCTGGTGCTTTTGGAGGTAGTGCCAGTGAGTGTTTGTAAGCAGACTAAGGCACTGTCAACTGAACACTTGAACAAGAACACCCCACCTATACAAAAAGTAATAAACTATTATCTCAAGGCACATGATAACCAAGTGGTAGACTTGCTTGTAGCAGGATGTCTTAATGATGAAAACTTGCTCTCATGGAGCATTCAGAATACATAAGCTGTCTTTGTATTTTCTCCCCCTCACTGTATCCATAGGAAGTTTTTTAACAAAAAGAGAATGTTGTGGCTTTCAGATCGTACCTTAGAGCTGGTACAGACTATTGGCCAAGATTTTGAAAATGACATAAATGAACTCTGAGGTGACAAAAAGAAGTGTGTGGAAATTTGGGTGCTAGTTTGCAAGCACCATTGTTGCATGTCAGGAGTTCAGGTCAACAGAGGCAGGAGAAGATGAGTCTGTGGAGGCCTCAACATTCAGCTCTTGGTAAAATAAGGTAAAAAGATGATTCTGATTTTTTCTTTTTCTTCAAATCTTTCTGCTTTAGGGTCACCTGCTGCTCTTCATACTCGTCTGTATTAAACTTCTGAGTACCTTAAATACACAGTCCAAGGTTTGCTGTGTCTTTGAGCAACAATAACTACTGCTGCTTGGTTTTTAAATGCAATTAATGGTCTCTCCAGAGCTTACTGTTAAATCCCTAATTTTCTAGCTGCTATGACTACTATTTGAAGGTGAGTGCCATTGTGAATGTGAGCAAAGCTCTGTTGTTTTCTGCTTGCCACTGTTTTGAATTGCTGTAGCTGTGCCAGAGTTGACTTCTGATGTGATTGTTTTGCTGAAATTGCTTGTGTTATTGCCTGTTTGTTTTGGGTGGCCAGACGAGCCTCAGTATTCAGACTTTACAAGCTGAACTGTGTTGTCTCAGCTGAAGAACTGTCACATGAAGTAACATTTTGCACCTCACTGGTTGTTACCACTAAGGGGCTTGTGGAATTCAGACCATGAGGAAGAATTGCAGTGATTTAAGAAAATGCCTATCTCCCCTCACCTGCATACTAAGGGCCAAATATAATTGGGTTCACAAGTGCTGTATTAGAGAATTGCACTATTAGAGTCAGCTTTGCAGGTCTTTCCTGAGTCTGCATACTGTTCTACCCAAATTTTCTCCCTTTGTGCTGCTTGCATCAAAATCTGTTTGATTAAGTACTACACTACTTTTTAAAGTGATGAACAGCAATTAAAAGAAGACTCATTGCAGTATGGCTACATAAGAAACTATGTTTTCCACCCATCTTGGGAAGTGAATATTTAAAAAAAGCAGTGCGTGTGTTTTCAGACTTCAAAGCCACCTAACATGCAAAATTACAACTTGCTGGTATCTTGATAGAAACTCATTCAGCCAGGCAGCTGAATGACAGCTGAACAGGATCCAGCTGGACAATTTTTACTTGGAAAGTAACCTGAAATCCTACCAGGATGTCACATAGATTGTAGCATCACATGCAGCAATGCAGCAAGATGATTTTCTTTTTCATTATGGTAGATGTTTAAAAAATGTCTTTTCACACAGACTGGTAAGTCAGGCTTGCCAAGCAGTCCTGAGATGCTGAATACCCATTGTAGGGGAATGTAGGAGCACAGGTTGTGGTGATTGGGAGTGGGGCTGGAGCCTCATCCCCAGTGAGCTGCAGCTGTGCCAGGCAGGTGAGCAGCACTGAGGGTAACGAGCCATGGAGTGCCCAGGGGCACTGACCAATCACCCAGGGGAGCAGAGGGCACACAGGTGCCCTGCATCAACACGAGGGCATAAAAGGCTGGGCTGTGGAACAAGAGGGGCAGATCCTTATAGCCTTCTGAAGAAACATCATGTTATGCTGTATGGGCAATGCCTGAAGACTTCTGATGAGGTTGGTGTTACTCTGGGTGGGTGAGTGCTTAAAGCTTTCTGAAATTGTGTGCTGATTCTCCGTGTTGTGGCTGTGTGCTGCAACAAAGGAAAAGTATCCAAAGGAGGACAGCTGGTCTTCAAAGAAAAAAAAATGCTGGTAGTATATAGGTGAAAACAGAGTGCTGTACTATTTTCCAGCGTTCTGTCTTTAACACCTTGGGAGATCACAGTAACCCAAGATAAAAAAGTTAATTCCGAGTCTGTTGAAGGATTTTTTCTTTGGTGTTGCCCTTCAGTTAGGAAAAATGCAGGAACTGGAAGTTCACTGAACACCATGAGTTTGTTTGGAGAATGTGTAGGTATATTTTGAGTTCAGCTTTAGAAGCTCACCAGATCTTTCTTTTAAGGAATGTTATTTGTTGTCACATTTTGTAGCATATTAAAAAATTCTTGCTGTGTTGGGTTGTAGAATACAAGTGATTGAGAGTGGCAAAAAAATGGGAGAAAGAAAAGCATTACAGCTTTCCAGATGAAAAACCAAATATGCTTGTCCTCCTTCCAGAGAATTGTACAGTTGGTGAATTATAATGAATTGGAATTGCAGAGCTAATTATCATCCTGGAGTCTCAGTTCAACAGGATAATCATAATAATCCCATTCATCTGGAAATAATTAAGTTAGAGGATAATCAATAATATCACATTCAGGATGGCATGTTGAGCCACTCAGATATACCTTTAACCTCTTATGTTGCTCATAAGGCATACCTCCAGAGTGTGTTACACCTTCATGGATTTAGAATCATCCATGTAAGTTGAGGATCTGCTTTGATATTTTTTCCAAGCATTAACTGTGCAGCTATTAGTCAGGTAATGGAGAAGCACAGTACTGCTCAAAAACTGTTTGCTGTGGAGTTCATATCACTTTTCCAGTGTTGGCTTCTTCTGGTTTAAAACTGCCTCTGATTTTCCTGGGCAATCAGAGGAGTCCCCATCTTGCTGAACAGAAACTGGCACCTGTGCTCTCTCTCTCCCATCACCACAAGTCTCAGCTGGGGAAGGCAGAGAGGGAGATCAAGTCAGGTGTTTATGCTCCCTAGCTAAGTGCTGTAAGAACTTGGGAGAATGTGAATAGATCTCTTGTGTATTGAACAGAAAGCAAGTCAGTCACTGTTTGTGTGCAAGAAAACAAGTATCCCTTAGTCCATGCAGCAGAGTGTCCTTATGAATTGCTGGGATTGCCGAATTCCCAAGAGGTACAGGCATTCAGTTTTTCCTCCCTGCTCAGTTGTTCATGTTGCAGGACTGAAGCATGTCATCCATGGGTGCATGCCACATATCCCTTGCTGTGGTGTTTTCAGTGTGTGGAAGAGGAGGGATTTGTCTACTGACAATGCCATGAGCATGGAGTCATAATATGTCAAAATCTGAGTGCTCACATGAGCATGAACATGAGTAAAGTGACAAGAGCTGCTTTAGAATGAGAGAGACTCAGTAGGGTGCAGTAAATCATCTTTATGCAGATGGCTAAAAGTCATCCTGTAATCCCATTTTGGGATTCATTCAGTCAGTGCTACTCTCCCCTGGTGTACACAGACCTGCTTTATATCCAAGGCTCTATTTCCTCATATGACCTAGTTTGAAGTTGCTGTCTAGGCACTAGTGGGCTGCTTTTTGGGATAGGCATGGGGAAGGAAGGAAAAGTAGATCAGCTGTGTTTGCAGCCTGTCTCAGTGACAAAATGCACTGCAGTCTGTCTGAATTGTTGCTGGGTAGCTGTGAAAGGCAGCACCAAGGTGAGCAGGCTTAAGTGACTGCGATGTCACTCCATGTGGTGTCTCTGAGTTTTAAGGTGTGTGGACTTGCCCAGTGTGGTAGCAAGTCAGTCAGGAGCTGAAACCTTTGGAACTATTTCCCCAGTGTGATCCAGCTCTCATGCTGTTCAGTTTGTCTGGGATGATGAGTCAGGCAAGCCAGGAATTGTATTCCTTATGATGCCTAAGTGTACATCAATGCACATGTATAGCTTACATCATATCAGCGAAAATCCTTTTTTGCTTTGCAGTTTCCAAGGGTTGCACCAACAGAGAAAGAGCAACACAACGGGGCTGAGGTTTGCTGCTCATTACAAAGGCTAAGAGCTCTGATTTAAGAGATTCTTGGCTTTTACCAGGTGCTTGGAAAAGTGATAGGCAAGAGGCTTCAGCATTTCCTGCTCCAGGAAAGATTTGATTCTTAATATGAGCAATGCTCCTTTAAATCAAGTCCACTTGTGTTTTTCTTTTCCTCAGTCTTCCTCAAACATGGTTTTGTAACTTGTGTCTGGTCCTTAGCATTAGCTCAGAGGTAAAGGTCTCCTTTTAGTGTGTGCCCATGTAATGCAGAGGAAAGCTGCATCTTGTGAATAGCATTTAGTTGCTGTTAGAGAGGAAACCCTGCTAAATACCAGCAAGGTCTGAGTAGTGTCTGCTTGAATGTACGCTGTAAAGCAGTTGTTATAATTAGTACTCATTAGCCTCTCTATTGACAGAGTTGTAAAGAAGCCAAGTAAGATTTTTTTCCTGTGTTAGTGGGGTCCTTTGCTATGATAAAGTCTTGTTGGTACATTTGCACTTCTTAATTTTACTCTCCAGGACTTTTAGCCAGGAATCTTTCACCAATGCACAAAGTATGAAAATATTTTCTACAAGAACTATCAAACAAAGAAGGAATAATTTACCATATTAGACATAATTTACCATATTAGACCAATTATCCTGCCAAGGAATCTGTGTGATCAGACACCTTGCTTGGCAAGAGGAGTGTCTCCACTTGATAAGAAATCCATTTGGGTGTTCTCTTCAGCACCAGGAACTCATTCATGGCAGAATAAGAGTAGTTGAATATAACTGTACTCAATAGTAAACCTTATTTTGGATCATAATCCTATAAAAATAGGGAAAAAGACATCTGGAAACTTTTATGTCAGATGTAATTCCAATTCACTAATATAAAATAAGTAGTTGAGTTTCATGATGGTAAAACCGCAGCTGTTTGTTCTCCAGTTTCTTACATTAATGCTTGTAAAGTGGTTTTTGTTACTCGGTAATATTTGCACCCTTGCTCCAGAAGGTTTAAGGTAACTGGAGGAACCAAATGCAGGTTAAACTGCTGGTCTTGTTTGACTTGACTCTAAAATTGCAGAACAGGAAATATTTGGGCAAATGGAACCTGGTTTTGTTTAGTGTTGGTGTCTTTGCTTGCATAAACTACCCTCCTTTTCAGGCAGTGGACTGCTGACCTTTCCAGCATGTGTGCAATTTTAAGTTCTCTTTTTGCAGTGACAGATGATTGTCTCTAGTATTTCTGCATGCACCCATTTGCATTGCTATAAAGTTTCATTGATGTGGTTTTCATTGTACTGCATGGAAGTCTACATCTTTGACTATAATCAAGTGCAGTACTTGAGGTGACGGGGGAAGGTTACAGAAAATCCTAAGTGGTGTTAGCTTGAAGATACTTGACGGCTGTCAAGAAATCAGTACCATCCGTGGAGCAATCATGCTCGCTCTCAATAAAGTACCATTTTCTAAGCATTCTACTTGCCTATATTCCTGCCTAACTGTGTAGAAAGGAGTAATTGTTATGCTGAGCTAAACTGTGGCTCTTAACATGAATTTCCTCTTAACATTGCTTCACATTTTGTGGAAGACATGGTAAGATCTTGAAGCCAGTCTGAAAGGGAAAAGCCAGGGTTTAAACAACACTGATCTCTCAGGGACTGGTGGAAATAAGTTTAAAGGCTGTATCAAGTGTGAGAATACCAGATGGATTTCGATCTTTTCGAAATTTCAATCTAGTTCAGACTGACAGTCTCTTGGGTTGGTGTGTTTGGTGTATTTTGCCTCTTTCCAATCTCATCTTAAATGGCAGAGAAAATCTCTGGTGTTTGTGACCACAGTCAGTGTGGTTTTGGTTATTCATGCATCTGCAATTACAGAGCTTGTGTGCAGTTTTAGGTTTGAGGGATTGACATCCATGTGTACAATTGCAGTTGCACTGATGATGCAGTTACTGTATATGTAGACAGGAGTCCCTGTGACTTTAAGCCATTGCTATATTGAGACACAAAGTACTTTTTTGGTAGTTTACAATTTTGGAGCAAAATTCTTTTTTCCCCCCCAAATTTGTTTTCTTTGTTTTCTAGCTTCTCCCAGTTTAAATTGAGCCCATTTAGTTCCTGAATGAAGATTTCTTGTTTTTTCCATACTTGATTAAATGCAGAAAAGAACAAGCCTAGCTGTGTTGGGACTGTATATATAAAAAAGGATTTGATATTTAAGTATAAAAGTTTCCAGTGTTTACAGAATGGGGTTTTTTAATTAGTTGTCTCGTGAGCTGGTTTTGCCACCTGAGAAACAAGAGGTATTCTTGTTTGCTTTTTCATGCAATTACTGAATATGATATATCCTGAATTATTTCATACATTTTTGCTGGTTATTGGTTTCAAAAACAGTGGGTATAGTAGCAGAGGGGCATTCTTAAATAATATCAAGGTAGTTCCTTTTATGATGAATGAGGGAAAAGGGACATTTCCATATATTTCCATTTTATTGATGTGTTACCTGAAAGAAAAGAGCAAGGAGAGGGGTTTTGCACCTTGTCACCAAGCTTAAATTGAGTAATTTATTAATATAAGCCCTTTTTATTTGATGGCTGATGACTGCTGCTGTAGAGTCATTAACCACCTCTGGCTGACTGGAAGGGAAGAAGTGTGTTTGGGATCTTTTCCTTTCTGAGAGACAGGTATAAGGAAAAGAAAGGTGGGGCTGGATTATTGTTTCTTAGCTGCATCTGTGGCAGTGAGCTCTGACCAGCTGCTGCATGCCTTGAGTTAGGAGGAGGAAGGGATTTATTCCCTTTCCTTTGTTTGTCTTAGGCTTTGGGGACTTTGTGTGCTCTGATGCTGCTTTGTGTAATGCCAGGAGTAAGAGAAGTGATGGCTGAGCGTGGCAAGTTTTGATCTTGAACAAGGTCACCACAGTTACCAACACTCCCTGAATCCCCAAAATGTAAGGTACACATTCAGCTGATTGTGTTTTACCATCTTAGATTGTACCAGAGAATAATGAAGGAAGCTGGCATTGAGTTTTACATTTCATGGCATAGAAGTTGTCCTTTATGGGAAACATTGCAGAAATTGTGTGGTGCAGTTCTCCACAAGCTCCTCTTTCCTTTTCATGATAGTGGCTGCGGAAAGCTCCAAGTTTTAGACTTGATTGTCACATTTGTGACTGAGGTTTGTAAGAAATGACCATGGTTGTGTGCATCCCTTTGCAGGCTGTAAACTTCAGAGCTTTATCTTTTCCCATACTTAGCTGCTTATGATAAAAGAAAGAGAAACATGTTTTTGCCAGGCACAATTGCTGTATAGCAGATTAGGCTGGTAAAAAATTCAGTAACATGGCATTGCATGTTTTTAATATTGGAGGTGCCATAATTAATCACTGAATTACTCATGTAAATTAACAGTGTATTTTTAATGTTATATCTTTGTAGCTGTGAGAGTTGTCTTCCAACAAGGATAAAAATGGGGAAGAATTTTATTTGCCATTTTTTAGCATGGCCTCTTAGCCTGTCAGTTGACCAGCACTAGAAGTCCTGGGATCTAATCCAGGTTCTTAGGACACAAATCCCTTGTAGAAGACCAATGCTTAAAAAACCCCTGAAGGCAGGAAGGGCAGGAGAAATGGACTTTCTTTTGGTCCAGTCATTCAGGAAGGTAAGTTAATGTGTTGTAGCCCCTGTTTGATAAACTACCTTTAATTACCATGGTAAATGGAGTTTTACATGAATTTTAACTTGCTTCTTCTACCAAAGCAATTCCTAGTACTGAGTGATAGAGCCTTGGGAGCCAGCTGGTGCCTCGGGACCAGGGCACATCACCCACCGACCATGCATGCTTCACCAGAAGTTATCCTGCTTGCTGGGCCTTCTGAGCCTTGAAATCCTTACAGCAGTAGATTTCTGTGCTTGTCAATCCCCTCTGATGTGGAGAATTACATGCAGAGGTATCAGTTTCTTTGGAGATGGAAAGCTAAAAATGCAGTGCCCTTTCACCTACAGAGCAGAGTTATATTTTTCTGCGGCTGTAGTTATAAGGCCTTGCTCCTTAATAAGGGTTTTGAAGTGCAAAAAAGGGGTGAATATTCCAGCAGAGGTGACTTTTGAACTGTGGACTGCCAGTGTAGCAAGCCCTGTGCATCTTCTGATAAGCTTAAGGATTTGAAGATAAATTCCCACCTCCTTTATAGAACAGAGATCCGAGTCTTCTCATTGGTCTCCTTCTACCATTTTACATTGTGGGCATGTTGCTGTTCTGAATGTTTGCTGAAGTTTTAGCTATCGCTTGTATTGTGTGAAAAAGCCAATTTTTGTGTGTTTCCTTTACGTAAGGAAGTGCTTTGCATGATATTTGTCAGTGTGTTGAAAAAAAAGAGCTAAGTTGCTTTAAAATGAACTTCGTATCTTCATGTTACTGCATCATTCAGAATTTGTATTCTGGGGAACCTTGGTTTCTTTCAAGGATTTTTTTTTCATCTTCTGGTTAAAGTGTGAGAAATGTAGTGTAGAAACATCCCAGAAGGTTTTCAGTGATTTTCATCTCTAAAACTGGGGAGGTAAAAGCTGATACCATGCACATTTCAAATGGTTCTAGGAGTAGTGTACTTCATCTTGAGATGAATAAATTATTTTCACGTGAAGCCTGCCTTGTAATTGATGTGCAGTGGGTTAGCAGCGCGTTTGGTGCCTGCCCTTGGCAAGACCCATCTAATTGCATCAGGTGGCCTATTGAGATGAACTCAACCTAGGCTCAAGTTGTTGACTATTTTGGAGTGGAGAAAATGTGTTTTTTGTTTTTGTCTGGAAGACTGGAAGAGACCTGCTGTCATTGCCAGCACTATCAAGGACATGTCATTGTTCAATTTCTGACTTTTCCAGCATTGAACAGGGAGGGCTCCTTGAAAATGATTGACACCTGCAAATTAAGTCCTTGTGTCCTGAGCTTGTACCATCACTGCTAATTTAATTACATAGAAAGGTAAGAGCTTGGTTGGAGAAATATCAAGATAGACAGGAATGGAGCAGTGCTATTTTTGTCACATCACATTTTTTCTGTCTCTAATTCATCTCGAGTTATCACCAGCCGTATCTTGACACAGACTACTTATAGTAATTGCCAGAGTTTGTCTGCTTCATAGCTCTATTTTAATGCAGTTTGCATTACTGAGGTTTTGGATGGTTTTCAAGATGGTGAGCTACTTTGCAGAAGTGTCTTTCAAGGAAGTGTGTGCCAAAATAGTTAGTACATTATTTCTGCTTCCAATCCAATGTTGTCTAGGTCTTGCAGATTTGAGGAACTAAACTTGAGCTTAATAAGCTTGTGTACTCTTTCCAGGGTGAGATCAAGTGAATGAAATGGGTTGAGACAAGTCCATGCCTTAAACACATGTGAAATCCTGTCTGTCAGACATGGAATACCAGGTTAGCCTCTGCAGGGACCCATTCCTGGTTTATCCTGAAGGGCTGCAGCCCATGGGGAGGACCCCTGCTGAGGCAGAGACAAAATGAGGAAGGATCAACAGAAAAGGCACTTGACTGATTAATCACAACCCCTCATTGCTCATGCCCTCTGTGCCACTTGGTTGTGGGAGAAGGAGGTGAAAGAATAGTGAATGAAGGTTTGAAGTTTGACCTGGAAAGAAGGGATGGTGGTTGGGGAAGGTACTTCGGCTTTTTTTTCTTTTTATTTCGCCTCATCATCCATCTTTATTTTTAATTGGTGGTACATCAAACTATGCTATCCTTAGATCTGTTTTGGCTGTGGTAATAAGTGGGAAAGAATCACCATGTCTTTGTCTTGACCCATGAGCTTTTTTATGTTATTTTATCACCCTGTTCTGCTGTGGAGAGAGAGTGAGAGAGCAGCTGGCTGGGTCGGGAGGTCCTCATCTGGACAGGGTCAACCCACCCACAACCATTTGAGGGTGAGATGAAGGAATATAAATATATATTTTTTAGGTATTAGCCCTTAGATTCAGTGTACTCCTGCTTGACAGGCTCAGTTGTCACAGTCATAACTTCTTTTTTTATTGCTGCTCCTAAAGGAGTAGCCTTGAAGGGAGAGAAAAATCTCACCTTCCCTGAGCAGACAGGTGTAATTGGAAACACAGGTGATATTTACTGTTCTGTGCAGCAGGAAAACTTTGTCTCCCAACACATCTGCAGCCTCATGACAATCAGTATATTTATCTAAAATTATGATTGCCATTTCTTCAGTTACTCTGAAGCAGGAACTGGTTTTTATGCAACACATGAGCATGGCTGTGTAACACAATGGAATGAGGCGGTTACTGGGTGATGAGCTGTTGTGCTGACATGCCAATACTAAAAAGATGACTCCTCTTATATAGTTCAGGATAATCCTGGAGGTTTTCTGAGCAATTACTGGATTCCCACATTCATTGCTTATGAATGGCATTTGCCTCAGAAAACTCCATAGAGATCTAATGAAATGGTGAAAACATAACTTATGCATACCACATAATATAAATTGTGCAGCACAACCATTCAGTTTTCAATGAAAAATAAAAGAATAGTTCCTATAAAAAATACACAGTTCTATGAAAACAGATGGTTCTTTTGAGCGTTTTCTATCACTGAAAGCAGACTTTAATAATTAGCTCAAAAACGGAAGTTAATACTTAAGTGTTGTGCAAAAGAAAAAAGAAATTACATTAGTGGTGTGAATTTCATTATAAAAATGCTCTCTAAGCAGTTCATGCTCCTAAAATGTAAAAGAGGAAGTGGCCTATATTGTGAAGTTCTTCACAGCTCTAGACAGAGTAAAAGGATTAATATTTATGCCAGGGCTTAATCCTGTGACAAGTTATATCTTGACTGATATCGCCTTTTCACTTCAGTTGGAAGCACATCCACAGTAGATATTAATATCTGTTTCATGGTGGTTTAAATCATAAACTTGAAGGTGTAATTGTTAGCGAAATTTCTGTGTCTCTGCACAAGACTGTGCTACAGCTGAACATATGATGGCACTTAATTACTTATTTCGGCATTTCCATCAACAGCACCAACAAAGCACTTAAATGATTGCTGAACAAGTATTTAGTATTAAAAAACAAGAACTATGGTAAGACAGGAGTGTTGGAACTGGGTGATTTTTAAGGTCCCTTCCAATGCAAAGCATTTTAAGGTTCTGTGATAAAAGCCTGTGGATATGGGAAGAGCAGATAGACCAGTTATACCAAGAGTTCCTTGGTACATTTCTATAAATGGAGATTGCCAGCCTATAAACTCACCTGTTTTTCAGTAAGCCAGGCAGTCATCTTGTGTAGTATTTTACCTTGCAGCAGCCAAAAGTAGTAGATCACCAGTGAGGCTTACTGTCAAGCTTGGGGTATGAAATTGCAGGTTATGACTTGCATGTGAAGATGCAGGTTTTCAAATTTAAAGACAATGTTCCCACAAGCAAACAAATATAAGACAGTAAAAATAGATTTTTCTTCTCCCCTTGAAATTGAAATACAGCCCTTGCCTTCAACAGGCAAAAGTAACTAATTTAGTCAATACCATAGCACCTATTGTAATGGTACTTGTTTAGAGCCAGCTCTGTGACAGTTTAGAGCTGGCACGTACTTAGAGATGGATAGTTGCCTGAGTCCAGTGCATTGTTTTGTTGTGCACTTAGCATTAGTGAGTTAGTGCATGCTGGTTTTCAGGGAGAAGACAAGCTAGAACTGTTCTGAGTTGCCCATCTTTAATGTTCTTGCAGCGAGGAACTGAAATCCTATCACAATTCTGTGGGCATCCAGACCCCTTTGAAATCTCAGTTGACAGACACATCCCTGGGGAGATGTCAGAAAAAGCTGTTGATATTCTGAAAGGAATATAGGACAATGTGTCAGAGCTGGCTGCGGGTCCGTGAGTCACCGGTGAGTAGTGAATTGCTGTGTTGTGATCACAGCAATGAATGAGCTGATTGAAAACCTGTGCAGGGAGATGAAGGGAATACAAATGGCATCATAAAGCAGTGCCTCAGAGATGACAGAGCTGTTCCTGAGCCAAGTAGGGCATGGAAAGCAGGCACAGGACTGTGCCAGTGCAGGTGTAATGCTCTTCCTAGCCCAGGAGGTAGCCTGGGCTCCCCTGCACTCAGATGTGTGGCCAGGTCCTATTTTGCGTGGTAGAA
>NW_005054623.1:413126-416974 GCF_000277835.1 Geospiza fortis
GCCCCCCCTGCCCAAGTGGCTCTGTGCCTTCACAGAAATGGCAGCTACTCTGGTACCTGCCTCAGTGGTTCCCTGCTCTTAGCCCAGGTGTGTTAGCAGGGAGCTGAGGCCTCAAGGAGAAAATGAATGTGGTGCACTGAGCCACTCCTTTGTCTGATGAGAGGGCATGGCTGTGGCTACTGCTATGTAGGGACAGCTGAGTACTCAAAATGTGGAAGGAGGCATAATGGGGTTTGTGTGTAAGCTATGTCCTAAAGTGTTAATCCTAAAATGCACTAAACTGATTCCTGGGAAGTAAATAGTTCTGTGATCAGCTGGAGCAACCTTTGGGCAATATATAGGTGTATACAAATATTCAGACAATATAAATTTTTTCTGATTTTATTAAGACAATCTGAAGCAAAAGTAGGATGATTTCTTGTGTATTGAGGTATTCATTCTGGCTTTGTCTCTCTGTACTTGGTTATATGCATTAAAAACAGTTCTCATATTTCTATGAGCAGTTCTGGCTTACAGTACCTGGTATTATACAATTTTATGGTGTTGCACATGTTCCTCTACTTCCAGCTAAATCAGGGAATTGGAAGTGTTACACAATGCTGTCACCTGATGGTAAGAAATGATGGTATTGGAGGCTTAGAGTTTAAAAGGAAGGGGTTTTCTCTTTGATTTTTAGCTGGTCTTAATGGCACATCTGACTTTGTGTTAGGATTTATTTTGTTATATTTCAGTAAAACGGAACACGGAAAATCATTGTTTTCGCAGTATTCAGGTAGTAGCTTTACTGTTAGAAGAAGGCTGCTGTTGAGATCCCTCACCTGCATAATTGAACTTGTGTCAGGTGCATGGCCTCAGCTGCAGGTTTGGGTGTAATTGCCTTATCCAGGACCAAGAGATATTGAAACAAAAGATTTGGTATACATTCTGCAATTTTTAACTGAGCAATTCAGTTAAATCTGGTTCTGTTAGTTATGACAATCACAAGTGATCTCACTTCACCCACATGATTTGTACACTGATATTTTTTTGAGGTGATCCACTAAAGAGAGAATTTTATTATTGTTATTGGCAAAAAACCCCAAACCATTAAACTAGAAAAGCAGAGGGCACTTTTGCTGTGTGAGACAGTTTTAAGAAGAAAAAAATAAATCTGGAACTTCACAAGAAGGCACCAAAGCTGCACACAGTGATCTGAAAGGTAGAAATGCTAAATAGGTTTTAAGGAAATGAAATAATTCCTTCCCTCTTTCACTATACTACGTTATTATTGGGAGCTGAGAAGTCAAGTTGCTCAGCTGTGTTAGGAAGAAAATATTGCATCTTGGAAAGTTTTGTTTTGTTTTTGCTTCTTTTTCTCATTATTGATCGAAACACCTCAGCTGCTTTGTAGTTTTACCTCTTGTCAACTTCTGGAATAACTTATCCACTGTTCAGAACTTCAGATGAGGAAAGAAATGACATGATTCCATAGTAAATCAGTCCTGAATGATCCCATAGTAAATCAGTGGGCATCTAAGCTGGTAGCTTTTATTTAATGGAATGGATTGATTTCTCTGTTGAGACATGTAAGGCAGATCTTTGACAGGTACAAGGTGAAGATCTGGTTCACTTAGGCTAATGCTGCTGAATTTGATCACAGTGATTACAAGAGCGTTCAAGGTGGTGGCCAAATCAGAAAAGGCTTTAAGATTTTTCAGGAAATGTTTACTGATCTGCACTCAATTGTAACCTCCTTTGAAGACAAAACAATTAGAATTATCTAGTCTTCTTCTAGATGCAGAGTTCTTGTAGAGTTCCTTTAAAAGGTATGGGTATTAAATCTGGGGGATGGAGAAGGTGTGTGAGGCAGATACTGGATTAGAAAAACTTTTCCATCATCTGATTAAATGTACTTCATGTTATGGTTGATTTCTCCATGATATTTCAAGTTCCTGTTTCTGGTACTTTATGGAGTTACTGGAATTGTTTGGTGAAGGAAGCAGGCAGCAATTTGGCAGTTGTGCTTTCACAGAAAGCATTGTCAAATTTTTAAAATTCAGAATGAAAAAGACCAACGACAGAGGTGGCAGAACTACAGGTTTACTGGAGCTCACATTTTTCCCTGCAGCTCACATTTGGCCTGATAATCCTCAGAAAAAACCACAGGTTACTGAGCAGTGCCCTGTGGACCAATACAGGGTGAAAAGCCTTTAATAAGGGGTGCGTGTAAATGGCTGCAACTTAATTCCCACATGGCAGCATTATAATAAAAACTTTTCCCTAAAGCTTATCCTTTTATGTATACATCCTAGTCTTCCTGTATTTTTAAAATATCGGGTTTATACTTTTCAGGTTAACTATTAAATGAAGACGTTTATCTTTTCCTAGAAAAATGTAGAATATCACATGTACCTTACAGGGGCAGAAGCAAGCTGGAGAGCTGCAGGGGCTATCACCTTAGATTTCAGCAAAGATAAATGTGCCATGTCTTCATCAGAGATGCCAACAATTCAAAGGAGAGGAGTCTGTGACAGCAATTGGTGTTTGAGGTTATTATCAGACAAAGACTCCTTTAGAAGGGTTGGCAGAGTGTGAAGGAAATTATTTTCCTAGTGACAATTAATCAAGTATCAGGACAAAATGCATCAGGGTAGGAATACCTAATCCAGAGGTACTTCTCTGCTTTCCAGCTTTCCAGTCAAGAAGCAACCTTAAAGAAACCTCTGCATTCCAAGTGTTTGTGCATTAAATCACTGCTGTAAGTGTACTGTCCCCTTTAAAAAAAGTGTGTACTGACTCTCAGAATGCTTAGCCCCCAGTGAGGGTAGAAGTGACAGAGGAACTTTTCTGGGGCACCAGGAAGACCATTGCAATACTTACTTCTAGCCTGGAGTGGCCATGCTCTTTCCAGGAAAGCTTTGGTCTACAGGGAAGTTGATCTTTGCTTTCCCTTGCAGGGATGGGGTGATTTAAACTGTTTGCTTGTGTGGAAATAATTGCCAACAGCTTTAGTGTATCCAGTTAGAGATTGTATCATATTTATTAGTGGTGTTTAGGCTTAGGAGTTGTCTGAATTACAGTAGTGATTGTTTGTTCTCAGCTCCTTAAAATAGCAAAAAATTCTGAGCAGTTTCAGTGAATGTTGCTCTTGAGTTTATGGACTCTTTATACAAAATGTGAGGGGTGATTAAAATCTAACCTGCTCACATGTGAGTAGAAACTTGTTGAATTTAGCCAATGGCGCATGCTATGTAAAAAGCTGTATCTCTAACTGCCTCTTAGCGGAAAAATGGCTGTATAGGAGAAGGGAATTCTTCAAGCCTTGTGAGGAAAACATTTCTTTAATTGTTGAATAATTAAAGTTAATAATGTGTAGTTCATATGGTAACTTTCTGCCCCATTTGTGCAACTCCCATGTGGGAAACACTTATCACAGTATTTAATTTCTGATGTTCTCAGTCAGTTTAATTTCTGTTACATAGTTGGGTGTTTCACATTTTCATGTAAGCCAAGTGAATTAGGCATAAGTAGAGAGGGAGAGAGGAGGGTCAGTGATGCCATTCAGACACTGTTTGTGGCAATGGTGATGAGAACCAGCTTTTCACTCCTGTCTCCTTATGGTCAGTTCTACACTTGGTTGCTTTCTAAACCTCTAACTGGCAGCTGTGGTCATCCCAGGAAGTAGGTTATTCCTGGCTTTTATGTGGTGGGAGGGAGGAGATGATCAGAGTTTGTTAAAAGAGGTATAACATCTTGTATAGATGAGTAGTGGAATGGCTTCCATGTGAGGAACAGCTGCCTGCCATCTCTTCAGTCTGAAAATGCAAGAATTGGGTGGAAGGCAAAGAGGGCAGAAGGACTGAACAAAT
>NW_005054623.1:426786-429425 GCF_000277835.1 Geospiza fortis
AGTGTTTTGCTGGCATTCCAAACTGCCTTTTTTCCAAGCTGTGCTTTCTAGAAAGCACTAAATCACAGGTGTCAGTCTTTTTTTTTGTTGTTGTAATGCACAAAGCTAGGTAACACCTAGAGCTTCAGGAGGGAAGCTCTGTAATGGTTTTGCTGTAAGAGAAAATCATTCCCCTATTGTTAGTCTGTCTTTTTTAATAGTTCAGTGAGACACTGCACCTCATTTAGACAAGGAAAGCAGCAGTGGACATGGCAGAGCAAGGAAAGTCAGCACTTTCCTCATCTCATGTGCATTCATTATAAAATCAATACAAATGTAAGTGCTGTGGAACAAGGGTGAAGCAATCTGAGGAGTGTAGCTCTTCTGCATTTCAATTTTAATGACAACCTTTTTGCAGCAGCTATAATATAGGTTCATCCCAAAATAGACACCTAGAATAGCCATTTTTACAGAAATAATTTCACCCAGAGGAAGGAGAGAGTTTAAAATACCTGCGATGCAGAGCTCACAACAGAGCAAATGCTGACTCTACTATAAAATGCCAGGTAACTTTAGTGAGTATAATAAGCCGAATTTATTTAGGGGCAATGAAAGGCAAATATTAACCTTAACAAATGGGATGTCAAAAAGATGGGATTTAACATGGAACTGAAATGGTGAAATGCTGATTTTCTTTCCTGCTATTCCAGTCCTGAAGGGAAAAGGAGTTCATTACTAAGTTTTGAGCTTTTGTCAACTCAGTAGCCTTTGAACTAAACAGAACTACAGTGCTTAGCTAAGTTCAACACACTAATGGAGTTTGTCCCTTCCACTTGCAAATTTCTAGCCTGTAGTCTACTTGGATGTTCTTTCTCTTCTTGTATTATTAGAGGTCCTGGGAGATTCCTCATTTGTTATTTGATTTATGATAGCATAATGAGCAGTCTAATTGACTCTGAATAAACTGAGTGATAGTGAAATAGCTCTGCTGACTTGATGAAGGCGAAAAATTTACGTAAAACATTAGTATTTTCTCCTGTTGTTGGCCTTATCTCTTGAAATATCAGAAACCACACTTTCTTAGCTTTATCTGCTAGCAAAAGCATCATGCTCTGTGTTATCCTGGAAATCCGGGGCAGTAAAATCCTGTGTCAGACAGCTTCCTAGAGAAAAGGCCTTTGTTTGTAACAAAATGCCAGCAAGTGTTTGTGTTCATTTGCAGTCAGCTCAGGTGCTTGTGGAATTTTGATGAAGTCCATTTATTCAAAAAGCAAGGGCTTTTCTCAGTTGATGCCAAGGACTTCTGGATAATTAATTGTAATGGATACTGTAAAGCTGAAAGCACTTAATTTGTGCTGTCATGTGCAGTTTGGGATAGGATGAAAATAGTTTTTCTTTTCATGCATGATGTAGGGAATGAGAGGATGGCTGGCTAGCATGTCAATGAGATGGGCTTCTGCCTTCAGTGGAGCAAGAGGTTTCCCACCATAAAGCCACTGGTATTTAATTGTGCAGATGCACTACAAAAGTGCTTAATCCAAACACTTAATGGCATAATTGTTAAAATGAGGCATGGAGATCTACTGCAGCCAGTACCAAAAAAGGGTTCTTGAGTTGGAATTTAGACTAGAATTCTCTAAACTGAAGTTCTGTGCTGCAGGAGTGGGGCACAACCTTTTTTTTTTTTTTTTAGTGTTGTGTTTTTAAGGCAGAAAACACAGTATCTGTTAAAATTGGTGGAGGATGTTACATGATGTCAACACCAACCTGGTTTATCCTTCTGCTGTTTTTGCACTTGTAGTAATGGGCAGAAGCCTTTTCTTCCCTCCTGTGTAATTACCATGGCATGTGTTTCCTGGGCTGCTTTCAGCCAGAAATGCCAGAGAGCAACTGATTTGTCATTCCATCTTATTTACAGGCAGTCAAGATTTATATTGGTTTTTACCTTCTGTGGAACTTCTGTGGTTCTGATGCAGCAAGAGCTTTTTCAAAAATGTGCTGCAATAAAAGAATTCACTTTTGATGCAGTGCGTTAGAAGACAACACGAATCCACATACGTCCCGTGTAAGCCAAGTTCCCTGAGTGAACTTTGTTTGCAAATGCTGGGCTGGAGATGAACAACATGACTGCAAAAATGTTCTTTATACAGGCCATGGTAGCCAAATTTGTATGCTGCATTGACTGCAGAATATCTGAGGAAACTGTATCCCTCTGAAATAAGTAAAATATCAGTCAAGTAGTATAAAATTAGAAATGAAAATTCCATCTGTCCTAAGCATAATCATTGACAAATTCACTGATATTTCTTTGTTCTCAGAAGATTTTTTTTCCTTTAGTAAAACCTTCCCCTAGACCTGTCAAGTGTTTTGGGGATGCTGATTTTTTAGGAAAGTTGTAGGTAGGTGCACTGCCAAGACCTGTGTAACCTGAGGCCAGTCACAGTAGCAGCACCAGATGCAAGCAGTCAGCCTGAGCGCCAGGGCTGAAGGGGAACAAGCAGTGTGAGACCCCAGTCATGGTGTTTTCCAGAAGCAGCTGTGCTGACAGCAGTATGAAAACGTGTCCTCAAAGCAAGACAGATACCAGCAAGGCAAAGCTGGCTCTGGAGAGGGACAGAGTCCCAACTTCTACGGCTGCTGGTCACTGCAGAGGCTTTGGT
>NW_005054624.1:0-20545 GCF_000277835.1 Geospiza fortis
GGCCATCAACCACCTGGGAGCAATGCTTTGCCCTCTTTCTTTACATATTTGGTCGGCAATTTTTTAGTCTTCAAAAACTGGTTCATAGTACTGCACTAAGCTTCACTCAGAACGCTTCTGAACAGGAAAAGTTTCTGCTCCAGAAACCTCAAAAGAGATCTTGGTCTTTACCCTAAAAGATTCGGAAAATTCTTACGGAGGCTGCCTGCTGCACTCCTTGACTGCACCCAAGGAAGGAAAGCCATGACATGATGTGTGCAAAAGCAATTTAAATCTCTTTCAATATGTTGGAATTATATATTCAAGCAACTCAACGTTTCTGATCTGTTTGTTTTTGGTTTTTTTTCATTTAAAAAATTCCTACAAGACACAGAGGACTTGTACAGTCCCTACACTCTGGGGTTTACAATGCAAAGACAAGATAAAGCCCTGACAAACTTGGTCTGACCTCAAAGATGTCCTTGCTGTGAACAGAAGGTTGAATTAGACACCTCTCAAGGTTCCTTCCAGCTGGAATTATCCTGTGATAGCAAGAGTTTTCCTAAATGAGTTGGGTTAAATGCTAAGAATACGATACATGAAAATTTTACAGTCCTAAACCTCCTTTGCTAAATCTTCCTATTTAGGCTACTTGTTTAAACCAGGACATTTTGAAAGAGTGAGGCCTGATGAAAAGCAGAGACAGCGTTATAAACAATCTTGCATATGGTGGTAGTTTGCACGTTGCCTGTCTCAAAGCACATCAAGGACAGTGACAGTCTATTCTCACAGATGGTGTCCGTGAGAAGACACACAATATTTTGCTGGCAAGTTAGGCAGAGAGGGAAAACAACTTAGCTTCTTGGAATATGCCAAACAGAAAGAAGAAAACAACACATCCATTTCATGCCATTGAACCTGGAATGCTAAAAAAGAATAGTTGTCACCTGATTGCAGTGAAACTTTCTACTGTAGACTTCTTGGCTAATCCTGGGAGCACCAGAATTTGCAACCAGAACTGTCAGCTGCTACTCCTTTTACTGAATAGAAACCCCCTTCAAAAGCAAATAAAAGATCAAGACTAATTAAATAAGTGTAAAGTCTGTGTTACTCTGATTTTCTGATGCAGCCAACCCAGAAGTTCAGCAGATCTATTCAGCAAGGAGAAAAAGGACTCCTTTAAGAACAGAGGGAATTTGGCTGGACAATGTGAGTAATTTGAGACTTTTTAATGTTGTAATATTAGCTCGCTGATGTGGAAGACAAAAATTAACATATTTTCTGTTTTTCATGGCCCTCTATGTGTTGGTTAGATGTAATTAAAACTGTAGTCTAAGACAAAAAATATGAAAACATTTGTGAAATCTGGAAATGGGCTATGTGGATCCTCAATGGATTTTGCTGCTGCAAAACCGAGTGAGAACCTAGTATTTTATTTGACAATATAACCAATGATGTTCTGTTTTGTTCCCATATCACTGGATAACCATACAAAAGGTAAAATCTTCATTAAGATACCATCTTGGTGTATGAATAAAATTATATTTTACAAAAATTCAAACATAATACCTTCTTCTAGATTATTTTCTTCGTATTTCTACTCTAAGTGTACAATTAAGTAAGATGTTGAAGAAGAATGTGGTTTTAATTCAAACATTAAAAAAATTTTATTAGTATTTAACACGTTTTTATATATGTCTTTAGAAAAATAAAATGCATATGTGGCAGCTTTATAAAACAAATACATTGCTTATTATAAAAATATTAAAATAAGCTGCAAATACAGCTTGCTGTAAGCTTAAACAGGCTCTTTAATACTTCAAAAGAAGCAAAGCTACGCTGCATCATAAGGAATAGGCCATTATTTTTTAGAGGTTGTCTTTATTAGTGTGATGAAGCTTTTCAGTGTATAATTCAAGTACTGTAGGGCTGAAAGAGTTCTTTACAAACTTAGGAATTTCGGAGCAAGTGCTTGTGGCTCCCTCCAATGGCAGGAGGCTGCTATTGCTGGGGCCATGCCAGAGGAAAACCTGGAAAATCCTGGAGTACCAAGAACTCCAGGAAATGCTTGATTGCTTTCCTTATTACACTCTTATAAGCAAACAAAAATCTTGTGGGATTTTTTGTTTGAACAGTGCAAAAAATTGATGAACAGGGAAATCTCTTCCTGTTGTAATTTAAGTCTATCTGAATGTAAAGATAAATATATTTATCTGCTAATGAAATGTGTCTTTACACCATCCAAGGTGAAGAATTTATAGAAAATTTGGATGATGAAGTTTCTGTAGTAGGTCAGTACTAAAAATATAATTTTTAATGTTTTTTTTTTTATGAATCACTTAAGGTACAACAGTTAATTGCCCTCTAAAAGAGAAATCTTCAAAAGCTACATATCAAATAATTTTATTAAATACTAAACATGGTGGAAAAACTCTAAAGTTCTTTGTCTACTGCTGAGAATTTTCACAATTTCATTCATAATACATAAGATGGAGGATTTTCCTCATCTTAAAATACAGCCCTGGTCAAAGACAGAGAAACTTAATGCCACTGTAAAATGTGAGAACTAAAAGCTATCTATTATTTTTGAAGAGACATTTCTTTGCTGGCAATAGGGGACAAAATTTTACAACACTGAATGTAAATATTTGGGTAAAAAAACCAAAACAAACCAAGCCAAAAAACTCCTAGGTAAATAAGAACATTAGGAACTCCATCAGGAACTCAAACAAATAAAAATCAATTTTTGCAAATATGATTTTATCTTTCTTCAGGAGAGCCTTACACTACTTAAAATGCATTATTCTCCTTCAAAACTAAATATATTCTAAGTAACTTACCAACTCCTGAATAGAATTTTGACAGAAATTTCTGGTGAGTAGCAAAAATGTACAGTTCTTTATTGACGTGAATTCGGTGGAACAAAAGACCATTGAACTTGGATTATATCTGATTCCTAATTATCAATGTATATAAACAGTCATATAATCAACTTCTTAACCCAAAGGCCTTTACTACTATTTCTTTCCCTCTAAATAATATTTTCTTACAATCATATGAGTGCTAATATTTCACTGAGGTAAATGGACCATAGTAAATTCCTACAGGAAATATCTTTTACACCTGGAATTGGACAAAATATGAGACTGGTAGTCTTGGATCTCTTGAATTACTTCCTCAGCCAAATAATAAAACTCATAATCTAAATACTGCTGATGACCTATGTATAGAATTTTCAAATTTAATCCATATTTTTATACTTTCAATTATACTGTATCATTTACAAAGTATTTCTGAATGCAAAGGAAAAACAAGCACCCAGCCAAAAATCCTTTTATTAACAAATCACTCATGAAGACCGAACACTTTCGTGATTATTGAAGGATTCCTACCCGTGGAAGTGTAAAACTGTTTCTACTGTGTGTAAGCTTCCAAAGATTTATACTATCAACCCTCGGCAGCCATACAGTGACAGACAATCCTTGCACGAAGAATTGATGTAGCAGTGGTGCAGAGATGGACAGTATTTCTCTAAACATGTCAGTTGTACTGATCTCTTCTGTAAGAATGTGCCCCCTGTTGATGGAGTGACAAAACTATCCTTTCTCTCCTAAAAAAAGGAGAAAAGCCCAGAAGTTTCTCTCTTCAATTAAGTAAAAAGATACCTCAAAGGACCTTGGGGACTTCACCTCAAACTTAAGGATAGCCAATTGGACAGAAGCCAAAAAGTCCTGCCTGGGCAATTTACTAGAAAAAGAAGAGAACAAGGAAACTAATCGTTTTTGTGAGGTGTTTTACCAGGAGCAAGAACCTCTTGGCCTGGCTTGGTTTTTCTCTGCAAAGAGCTTTGTGTTTTTGCTTTTTATTAAAACTCTTCTGTTTCCAACATTACCACAGAAGCCACCCTGCTGATTTTACGCCATCTGAGGTGGCTGAGCTATCTCAGGTGTGATATAAATCTCCAAGAGCTTATGAGACCTGGCTTGAGGAGACCCTTATATCACTCTTCAAGAAACCAGGTATACATATATGGCTGGTGCTGCTGACACACCTGAAGGATGGGGTGCATCCAGGGAAACCTGAACAAGCTGGAGAAGTGAGCCCATGGGAATCTCATGAGGTTTAACAAAACTGTGAAAAACGCCAATCACTTGCTTTTAAAATTTTAAAAGTTTAGTAGTAATAAAATGGTTATAAAAACAGCAATATAATTAGAGTAGTATAAATTTTGGACAGTTTGGATTAGGACAATATGAGACAATAGAAACAAAGAGTTATGGATGGTCTGGGTACCTTTTTCTGGGCAAAAAATGCCTGAAAATGGACACCCGTTAACAGAGGATTAACCCTTAAAAGCAATAACCTGTTGCATATCCATACACCTCATCCATGATGCATAAATTCCATTCAAACACAGGATTCTGTCTGGTCAGTGTCAGCTTCTTCCTCTGAATCCTGACGGCATCTTCAGGGCTGAGCAGGTAGGAAGAATTTAGTTTCTTCTGATAAGAGGGCAATAAATTCTCTTTCTCTGAAAGATTTAGGTGTCCTGTGGCTGCTATCTTGGTGAGAGTCCTTTTTTTAGAAAAAAAAGTATTCTACATAGCATAGTTTCTATTTTAACATTATGTTATAACCTAAAACTATTTTGAACACACTACTTAAGGAGAAAATTAAATACAGCATCACTTTCTAACGTAACACATATAATATTCATTTTAATATTTGTGAAAAGCCTATCATAAAATACTAATTTTTCACAAAACCCAAGTGCTGGTGCTGCACCTGGAACAGGACAACCAACCCCTGGTGTCAATCCAAGCTGGGGGATGAGCAGATGGGGACCAGCCCTGCTCAGAAGGTCTTGGGGGTGCTGGTGGAGGAGAGGCTGAATATTAGCTGGCCACTAATATTAGCTGCATGTAAAGCCCAGAAAGCCAAACGTGTCCTGGCTGCATCCAGAGCAGTGTGGCCAGCAGGGCAAAGCTGGAGATTCTGCCTCTCTGCTCTCATAACTCACCCCTGGAGTTCTGCATCTGCTGGGGTTCCAAGTACAGGAAAGACATGGAGCTGTTGGAGTGAGTCCACAAAAGATAATCAGAGGGATAGAGCAGTAAAATAATAAGGAAACAGGTGCTAGTCATAGTTTTTACAGAACAAACCAAGACTTGCCTTGTTTTATATTACTTGAAGAGAGAAGCACATCTCTAATTCTCAAAGTAAAGAATTTCTATGTGTCATTACACTACAGCTACTAAAAGATGTGCCTTTTTCTCTTCTCTGATCCATTATTGTACCTCTCTCTTGCTTCCTAGGACCAAAGGGGAATCTAAGGGAACAGGCACAAATAGTTTCCTGGGAGGATTTAATCTTCTCTACATAGCTCAGTAAGGAGTAAAACTAGAGTCTAGGCATCAATAGAGAGTTCAAAAGACACCTCAAAGAACTACTGCTACTGTAACAAAAATATATGATTTATAAGTCTATTAATGTTCTTCAAGCTACAGTAGAACAGTAGGCTCACCTAATTTTTCCTTCTCTTTCTAATGGCTGTGGTACATGAAAAATAATGAAATCAAACACCAACTTTGCAGAAGCTTTGTCTTCAACAAAGCTAATTTTGCTGTTTGAATTTGGCTGTCTTAGCAAGTACCTGTTCTGCCAAGTTACTTCTGTGATAATATGAGTGGTTATGAAGGCCAAAATGCCTTAAAAAGGTGTCAAGAAAAATAAATGTCCTTGAGTATGCCCATATCTCAGCCTATCTTATTTACTTATTTACCTATTTGGTTTAGTCAGTCTATAGCCAAGACTGGATCCTGAATCTAAAGCTGGTGTGAGGTATTGAGGAGAGCATAGAATCACAGAATGGCCTGGGTTTGAAGCACCCCTACTCTGGGCAGGGACCTCCTATGCTTTCAGGTAGAAGAAGCAGTTGATTTCTTTGATTTTCCTTGGATTTAATGTTTTATTACTATTTTCAGAATCTCGTCTTCATATATATATATATATGTGTGTGTATATATATATATATATAAATATATATATACATATGTGTACATACATGTGTATATATATGCATTACATATATATATATAAAGACATCTATCTATCTATATATAAATAAAAGACATTTTAATATGTTCAATATATGATAGATATAAATTACAGTAGAGGGCCAATCAGGAATGATGCAGTCAGCAGCCAGGAGGCAGATGCCTATAAAAGAGTTGAAAGCAATGTACAGGTGGAGGATATGACCTATCCAAAAACTGCATCGACATTCAAATTATTGTAAACTGATTGTTAGCTAAATCATAATAATTTAAGTAAAAAATATTCTTTTTGAGGAAAAAAAATCATCAACCATGAAGGCATGAAAAATAAAAAGAAACCAACAAGAGGTGTGAGTGAGGTCAGAGTAAAAAAAGGTAATATTTCTGTCAGCAGGGCTTAACAGCCATGCTTTACCATCACCAGATTGCACTGCTTCTAGGTGAATGCTAACAGCTATGATCATCTGAATTCTAAGGACAAAATGTTCCTGCTTGTGCGATGCTGGTGTCAGCTAGTGCTGCAGTATAAATCTCCCTCCCTCCATTTGGTCTCTGTAAATTCCTAGGAGATCTAAATTCTCAGGACAGCGCTGTCAGGGTGGACCTGGTTCCAGCAGCCCTTTCCCAGGCAGCTCTTCAGCCTCTCCCTCGAAATGCGTTTCCAGCGGAGCTGTCGCAGAGCTAAACCGCGATATGCAGAGACCTCTGGAGACTGGAAAAGAGAACTGCATCCAAGACAGCGCATCCAGAAATTGCTTCGTGGGTGTGATGATAAAGTTGACCCGGGGAGCTTGCAACAGTCAACAAGGATCAGATTCAGACTCCCCCAATTTGTGAGGCAAAAGTCACGTTCTTGAAAGTCATATAGTTTACTCTGTTTTCTTCCAAACTAGTAAAAAAAAAAAAAAAAAAAAGGAAAAATTAAGTATATCTCACTTTTATGATGTAAAAGAAAACCCTAAACCCTAAATATATTGGATGCTTTCCTTATGTAAAATTAGAATGCTAAATAACAGAACCTTCAAAACTGCGAGCTTGGTTCCTATGCTGCTAGCCTCTAAAATCTCAAATCCATTTATGAACCCATTGCTTGTTGTTTTACTTTCCTGAAGTCTGTTTAGAGGCTGTATCTATTAACACTGTCTGAGAAATGCCACACGGTTCTGGTTGAGTTCAGAGCTAATTACAACTCTGAAAGAGACCTTTGTAGGATTGTCATTAGCTCTGCTTGTAATTGAGACTGAGGGGTTACCTCATTTATTTTCCCTGTGAGCATCTCTTGATATGTTTGACCATGGAAAAATTGTGCTCACCTTGAAGGACACTGAAGTTTGCAACTACAGCTCCAGCTTAACCTTTGTGTTGCTGATTCTGTACTTTTTTTGGTGCAAATTCAGTGTTTTCAAGTCCTCAGCTATATGTTAGGTATATCATTGCTTCAGTGGGTCCTCTGGTGTGTTTGAGCACGGGGAATTTGACTTGGAAACACGGAAACACTTTGGCCCGAAGCAGTCTTTCACACAATTGTTACAAGCATCCTCTGTTTTCCTCTTAGACCTTGACTGTGGCTGTACAGCCAATACCAATTTTTTGGCATTTTAAAGTTGTGATTTTGCAGATGAAGCATAGAGAAAATAGTGTGCTTGGAGGTTGATGAAAAACCACCACGAAGATCCAAAATCAGATCCCTATTATTTCAACAAAAAGTGTTTCTGCGTTCAATTTCTTTAAGTCCTTCCCCAAAAGTGGACTTGACTAATCCAAATTGCCAAATCTCTGTAAAGTTTGCAGAAAAGCAGAACTAAGTTTGGAATTAAATGATAGTCAAATGCAAGTAGGCAATTGTGTCTGGCTTTTCAAGCCTGAAATACTGGCAAGCTAATGGTACTGGAGCTTTGTCTCAAGCCCTCTTGATTGCCAGCATGGAAAACTGCATCCAGGAAACAAAGACAGCTCTTCACAATATGAAAGCAGACAAAGTAGCAGAAACCGAAATTCTAACTCTTTAAATTATTTTTGACTTGGGATCTGCAATATTTTCCATATCACAGCTTTTTTTTGCCATTTTCATCATATGTGTTAAAACTATTGTGCACGTTTAATGTCTTCAGTATCTGTGATTGATTACAGGGTAACTTTAAAAGTTTGTTTTTTGAATCTGTTTGTCCTTCAGGCTATTACATAGGTTTCTAAGTCAAGGATTCAACATCCACTTAATATGTCAATAAAAATGCCCAGTGATGTCCAAGAGAATGTGAGGAAATTAAGCTCTTGCTCCTTAAATTATACAACAAAGGCAGAATTTCACTTTTTGATACATAGCACTCAGTGAATTAGACTTTTTTTTGTATGTATTTTTGTCTAGAAAAAATGAGAAGCAGCCCTATTAGTCTTTTCTTAAATTCCCTTATGAACAGAATTTCTAAAACTTTCAAATGAACCTGCCAAATAAATGCTGACAATAAAATACAAACTGTAGGAGGGAAATTAATCTTCTGGGCTACATATAAAATTATTCACTAGAGCTCAGTGGACATTTTTTGTCCCAGAAGATTTAAGCCTTGCTGATGGCAGGCTGGAAGGTATTTTGTGGAGGCAGCCTGCCTTGACGTGAGTGTACATAGACACTGAAAATGTAGATGTAATTTTCACAGGTTTTCAAAATGCGTTTTAAGAAATCTTGTGTGTAGTGACATCCAGATTTTCAGGATCACTTCCCTGAGAACACTCATTTCATTCTGCTGTTCTCCATGAACAACAGCTTCAGGAGAGAAACTAGTTCAATACATGAAATGCTTGAAACTGGTGTTGAATCCCTGCCTGTAGTGATAAATTGTAAGGTGCATTGACTTTAGCTTTGATTTGAGCATCCAGTCAGAGGTACTGAGAAACACACTCATTATTTTGTAGGTTTTCATCTAAGTGCTGTTCCGGCAGTTGGTGCATTGCTCCCTGTCAGTTCTTGTGTTCATCTACAGTTTCACCTGTAATGAACTTTAATCAGATGCACTGGGGCTTAAAGACAATTTTTTTAATGTCTTAACTACATGACCCTCTGTTTTTTAATTTCCCCATAAAGTTAGAAAAAGATGCACTTGAGGACCCGATTCCGCCCTCACTTCTGACCCACCACCAAACCATCTCTTTTGGGTCTTCATTTCTTTAAGTTAAAAAAAGGTGAGAGTTCAGATTTCGGAGTATGAAAGGAAGATCTGCTGAATAGATATTCTTCGATCCTGGAGTGATCTTGTATGAAATCTGAAGATCTATGGTATAAACATAAAAAGACTACAATAAATCCAAAGTAAGCTTATTAAAACACTTAAAGTAAAATATATATATTAGAATGTGAAATTGTTTTCTCATTTGTTTATTCCAGTGGCTTCTTCAGAGTTTATAGTTGTCAGATACAGACACTAAGTTAAGCAGGAAAAAAAAAACCAGACAAGCTTAAAACCATTATCTAGTGAATAGATTAGAGGATAAAACAAATGCTCTAAGAAATTTTAAAATTATATTAATGATTTCCATGAATTTTTGACAGATTTCAGTTCAGTATGTTACTACCTGTGCCAAGGTTTTAAAATAGTCACACTGGGGATATCTGCCTGGGTACTCTGAACACCTTATCTGGCAGGTGAGAATGTCCTAAGCAGACCAAAAAAAGAAAAAAAAAAGAAAAAAAGAAATAGAGCTCATCTGTCCCATTTTCTTTAGATTTCCAGGTCAGTGTTTGAAAGTATTTTGAGATAGTGCCTTTTATTTTTCCTTCCTGAAAAAACAGTATTGAAGCTGAAGGGCCTAATTGCACCTTATGACTAAAGGGACAAAAACATCTGCTGCACTTCTGATTGACAAGAAAGTCCTATCTAGGTTAGGAAGAACTGAGTGGGGGTCCCACTTCCTTGTGTGGTGTTCTTGTTATAATTTATGTGGTTGTTTAAGACCCAGACTGTAAATAATGTATAGTTACAGTAGCACAATCCGTAGAGTTATGGTGAGAAAACCAAAGTCTGACAATGTGATAATAATGCAATAAGATGATCATTGGCCCTGTTCTGGGTTTATATCTAAATGTCAAATCAAAAAGGTTGTAAGTTTTGTAAGCAAGCCTACAAACATCTACGTCCAAAGTCAAAATGAAAATGCAGGGACCATAAAATTTGTCAACTCTTTAGGCCGTTGGCATATCTGGGATGAAAACCGTAACTGCTGAGTTAGGGTAGAAGATGTTCTTTTCCATCCCAAATGTATTTATCATACAGAGATTTAGGAAAAAAATCTTGCTGTTACTATCTTATGGAAGCCCATTGTAGCAGCAGCTTAATGGCGATTCTGAACTGAGTTTATATATAACCATTATCTCTAAAAAGCTCAGGAAGAGGAAAATAAATAAAAATCTTCTATGTCTCATATAACCATGATTCCCATTTAGTATCTTTAAGAGGCCTCACTCCTCAGTTTGAAACAAAGCCATCTTTTCAAGACAGAGATGTTTTATTATATTTCTTCTGACTTGCACAAGACTTTTTGCTGTTGTAGTTTATTCAGATAGAGATAAACTGATTTTTGTGACTTCATAAAGTCTAAAAAAAAACCAAAATGAAAGCATATAAGTATTAACAGCAAAATTTCAAGGAAATATCTAAACTTTTTGATTTGACTGTATTGAAAATGTGCCTGAAGCACACAAAATGACACTGTAGGTAGAAAAACATAGCTGGGGATTCACATCTATGACTTTGTTCTACTAGCAATTCTCTGAGCAATTCATTGTAACTACACACAAACATAGGCAAGCTGTCAGCTGATAAAAACGTGGATTATAGTCTTACTGGCTGAAGGTGTGGAACACTTTAAAACCAGCTATTTTATAGCAGCTCCAAAACCCCAAGATATAATTCATAAAGTATGGAGTGGTCCTCCAAGACTTATATTGCTTTATTTTGTTCAAAATAATAATTTAAGAGTACAGAAATCTATTACTCCCACAGCAGTTAGATTTGATGCCATTTGAAAAACAAGAAAACAAATCATAGAAATTACTCATAATTGTGTGCACTAGAGCTGCCCACTTAATATTGTGTAGGTCTGGACTTATACTGTAGTTTACAAATCAGCTCCTCATGAAAAAAGCCAGAATTGATGAGAATTTTTCAGTCATGGGTATGACTGGGGAAAAGCAGATGCTACTAAGGCTGTGCACTCTGTGCATGGTTGTTCAGTGTTCTGCAGCAGTAACCCAAAATTACTAATAGTCATAAGGGAGAAATTAAGTGAAGTATGAGGAGAAAACACTGATTGGCATATTAATAGTAAAGTTTTATGGAGCTGGATGAATTAGACATAACAACTGGTTGTGTTGAAAGGGGAGAGTATCAGGCTGTGGGAATCTTAGCAGAATAAATCTTTAGTAATTTCATTAGTTACCTTGGCACACAAGAAGGATGGTGTAAATGAAATTCACTGATGACACGAAGCTGGAAGGCCTTGCCTTGACAGAAGAGAATGAAAATGTCAGATACAGAACCTATAGGAACTGAATGAGAGAAATGGGATAAAGTTAAATACTATAAATATAGATTCCATTTGTATTACAGGCAAACATCATTCATTCTGCCACAAAAGCGACCATCTTAATTTGACTGGATGAAACAAAACATGAAAAATCTAAAATTCCAAATATTTATAAGATGGATGTCTAACATTAATTCTCTTTCTACGCGCTCACTTTCCTGGAATTCCTTGCAAGTGCTTTCCTATGCCTCCAGGAGATGTTATTTTAAGGGTAAAGACATGCTCTGTCAGGTGTCTGCTGTGTAGCTGTGGATATTTGTAGCTTTTACAGACTAGTGGTGGTGGATAAAATCTGTAAATCTTTCTACCTACGCAAACAGATCTGGTCTTGCATTATTGTGTCACCCCATCAGTCACTGGATCACTATTGGAAAAATTCAGGGTTTTCCAGGAGTTACCCTGAAGAATTTACCAGTCAGTCACACGTAGACCAAATCTCTCTGTCCACCATCAGGCTTAAACCCCTGAGGATTAGTTCTTCCCTTTTCTTTTTGAAGATGACAAGGCCTTAGAAGCACGCCTAGATCTGAGTGAACAACCCCTGTGCAGCCCCCTGCAGCCCAGACAACTTCTGGCAGAACGACTGTAGGTCAATTAAGTGACTTGGAGCCTAATTAACTGAACAAGAAAGCACTGATAAGCACATCTATTTTAAGGTGGTGAGGAATGGGATAAATTTTTCCTTAGGAAGACTTACTGAAAAGTCTCTAAAATTAACTTGGAAATGCCAAAATATTTTTTTTCCCTAGAAACAGGCTTTCATCAAAATTAAGCATTCAAGAAAGCTGATTTTATAGTTTAAGTGTGTATTTTACTTAAAATATCTTTGATTCCTTATTATTAATGTACAAAAAATTAGTGTTTCCATATAAAAATATATAGACACTAGAATCAAAGTTCTCCAATTATGGAAGTCTAACATTTCAGAAATTCTTTAGAAAATATCTCTTGGACAGAAAATGTTCATGTCATTTCTTGCCAGAAATTTCTTTCTCCCAATTTCCATTTCATAATAATTTAAACTAGTACTTTGTAATTAAGTAAATATACTTTAATGATATTTCCCTTCATTATATGTTCAATTTACATGGAATATGAAGTACAGAGTGGGGGTTGCTGAGTGGCTTAATTTAAAATTCTCAAATATTCATGAAGTGTTTAATTTCACGTTGTGAATAAAAAAAGGAAGAAAAATACTTAATGGTAAGGGTTGATAAGGAGTTTAAAGGAGCAAGACATTTACAGTACTGTAGATATGTCAAAATAGTGCTAGGTAGTACAAAGTATAACAATCATGTTTACTGAAAAGGAATGCAGAATGTGCAGCAAAGAAAATGCAGCAGTAGATAGAAATCAAGGGCATTAAGAATGAACCTGTCTTTTTCTAGTGCAAAACATTTTAGTTTCAGTCTTCAGAACCTATTATTAGATGTCTTTCATGAATACCAAAACCCTTTCTCCACTCACATTTGATTCCCACTTTCAAATTTATATACTCCAGAGGAATTGATTTCCTTCTTAATGAGTCAATTGCAATCAATGCTTGCAGTGAATTACAGTCATGTTCTTTCACATGTTCCCTGCACCTCAAGGAGATCTACAGCACACAAACCAGTCTACTGAGCACCCACATTGTTTGCAGTAGGATTAATGAGCACTGTGATTTTTTTTCCTGTGGGCTTGTGCTGGTTTTGCCTGAGTTAATTTTCTTTTCAGAGGCTGCTATGGGGCTGTTTTGGATTTGTGCTGAACACAGGGTTGATAATACAGAGATGTTTTTGTTATTGCTGAGCAGGGCTCACACAGAGCCAAGGCCTTTTCTGCTTTTTGTGCTGCCACATTGGTGAGAACATTGGGGGTGCCTGGGAGGGTGGGAGGAGACCCAGCCCAGACAGGTGATCCCAGCTGACCAAAGGGATATTCCAGACCATGTGACATCATGCTCAGAACATAAAGTGAGGGGAAGGAGGAAGCAGGGGACATCTGGGGTGATGGTGTTTGTTTCCCATCTCCCAGTGGGCATGATGGGGCCCCACTGGAGATGGCTGAGCACCTGCCTGCCCAGGGGGAGCAGGCAAATAATGCCTTCTTTTGCTTTTCTTATGTGCAATGCTTCTGCTTTCCATATTAAACTGTATTATTATCTCAACAAAGAAATATTCTACCTTTTATCCTTCCTATTCTCTCCCCAGTCCCACTCGTGGGGGAGGGAATGGCAACATGGGGCTTGGTGGCTGGCTGGTGTGAAACCATGACAAGGCTTAAGGTCAAGCAGTTAAAAACATAGACTTCATTCTGACTGAGGATTGGAAAGCGATTTTTAGTCAAGAACTTACAGCACAAACCCACTGTTGTAAGTGAGGCATTGGCAGTCGTTTTCAGGTTGGAGAACTAACTGTAAATTCAGCAAGTTACAAGTGCCTCTGTCCATAATCAGGACTCTGGTGCCCAAACAACACACTTCCATCACCAAAAATGAGAACTGTACTGGTATTAAGGCCATTCAATACAATCTTTAATGCTCTTGGATCATGTTTTTCATTACTGTGTGCAAGGCACGACTGCAGCACTCGCTGACTCGGGCCTTTGCCGAGGCATCTGTCTGGAAGGTGCTCTCGAGGTCAGACAGCGGGATGGCAGGCAGACTGCTCAGCCCATTCAAGGGACTTTGGGGCAAGAAAAGCAAAGGCCCTGCAGCTGCCCCAGTGCAGCAGCCTGCAGAGCCGGAGCAGTTGCAGCCGCTGCTGGACAGTGAGTGGTGGAGCTGGGCTGCAGCACCGGTGCCTCCAGCTGGCCTGGCCCCATCCCATCCCATCCGTGTGGACATGCCCATGGACGGGATGGGACAGGGGCCGGGGCTGCCTCCCCGATGGCTGTGCTCCATCCCCTGGGCCATCCCGGGGCTCTCCCTGCCTGGCGAGTGCAGGGCTGGGCTGTGTTCTCCGGCCTCTCCCGCAGCCCCTCAGCTCTGGCTGCGCTTGCTCTTTGCCAGATGCAGCCCAGGACCAGACTCAAGAGCAGGAGCCCACCCTTGGCCGCTTCCGCACAGCAGCGCAGGTACCTGCAGCCACCCCCACCTGAGCCGGGCCTGCTGACACTGCTTGGCCGGGCCCCTCACTTGGAGCAGGCCATGGAACGTCCCTCTCTTCTTCCCCTTCCTTCTGCTGCAGACACTGCAGAAGTTCCTGCACCTTTGGCGCACAAAGACCGGCGGCACCGGCACCGAGGGCACAGCCCAGCCTGACTCCAGGCCCTGCAAGCTGTGGGCAGAGGCTGCTGCCAGCTCAGCGTCCTCTGAGCTCGCAGCAAGCTCAGACTGGGAAACAGACAAGGGCTGGGAGGATGCTGACATGGCCCTGACAGAGGGCATGGCCACCACCAACACCATCACTCAGGGCATCCCAGAGACTGAGGCCATGCCCACGCTGACTGTGAGTCCTGGACGCACTCTGGAGTTTTTCCAGAAGGGTTTTTATGCTCTGCAGCAGCCTGGGGCCAGGGCTGAAGGCCCCCCAGGATCACGCGGCCCCTCAAGCCATGTCCGCTGGGCCCCTTCAGCCCCATCACAGTGGGCTGGGACGGCAAGAACTTCTTGGGGGAAGCTGGGCAAGGTGCTACCTTGGACAGCACTCCAAGTCTTCCCCATGCTGCTTCCTCCAGGTGCAAGCCGTGGTGAGTGACATGTTGCAGAGACTCATGTCCCGTGAGTCTGTGGACGCTGGGCTGCAAATGGCCATTCTCAGCCTGGCTGAAGAACACCCTGCCCATGTGGTGATGAGCCTCCTGTGCTGTGCCCCAACATGTGACAGGTATGGGGCACAAGTGCCTCGAGAGCTCGGTGCTCACCGGCCTGTAGGGCCCCTCGCCCTGTCCAGCAGGCTCTGCCAGACAGGCGGAGAGCACCGGCACCCTTGGGTCCCTCTGTTTCCTGAGCCTGCTGCCATGCTCCTTCCCGGCTCCACACAGCTGCACAGGGCACGGTGCTGACACACAGCTCTGGTCCCACAGAGCCGCCACGCTGATGTGGAGAGCCATGGGCACCTCAGAAGTAGCCGTGGAGGAGGTGCTTCCAGCGCTGCTCTCTGCTCCTGAGGAGCAGCCACCGTACGGCAGCTTCCTCTGCAGCAGGGACAACAAGGCTGTCCTTGCCCTGGCTGTGAGTTTCTGGAGCTGGCCTATGCTGGCCCTCCATGTCACCTTCTCAGAAGCTCTCCATGCTCTCCCCAGCCTGCAGCTCCCTGCCTAGGCTGAAAGCTGGGCTAGGGGCAGCAGGTCAGCTGCTCCCCCTGCATCTCCTCTCAGGCCCTGCCTCATGGACACCACGGCAATGAGCGCTGCCTCGGGCTGCTTTGTCTCTTGCAGGCAACTCTGGTGCTGTGGAGGATTGCAAGCATGCCCGAGTGGCACTACGCAATACTCCTTCATTCTCCCCACCTGTTGGTGGCTCTGCTCTTGCAAATTTTCATCACCACAGAGCAGATGCCAGAGGGTGTGGAGACCCAGAGCTTCTGGAGAGCGTGCCGGGAGGAACACGGCCTTCCCAGCAAGCCCAACAGGTGCCAGTCACCCTGTCCTTCCCACGCCCTTGCAGCCAGGGCCAGTGTTCCCAGAGTCACCCAGCCTTGGCTCGGCACACAGATTTGCAGTGCAGACCATGAAGGCTCTGCTCTCCCGACTGGGCTTTGGCAAGAACCTGCTGGCTCTGGAGCGCAAGCAGCTCTGGGACACCCTGCTCTCTGCCGACACCCAGCACTATGCAGCGGGTCTGCTGGCCAGGTGAGATCCCCTAGTCCCCACCGCCAGCGCCAGCATTTGTGCCCTGTGCCCGCAGTGCCCCACACAGTCCCTGGGGTTGTAAGCGAGAGGGCCTTGTCAGCGAGGGAGGGCCGAGCAGACTGCAAAGGGCTGGGAGAGGAGCAGCCGCCTCCCAAGGGGCCCATGTGCCCTTGCAGAGTGCTGGGGAAAGATGGGACCTCTGTGAGTGACCCCTGGGAGAGGTCTGCCCGCCCGGCTTAGGGCCTTGGTGCCTTTTTCCCCTGCCAGGGAGATGCACTGTGGCTTGAGCCCCTTGTGTCCCCACATGGCCTCGCACCTGCTCAGCCTGCTCATGGGGAAGCAGCCCCATGGGCATCTGCCTGCCCTGGCCTTCTTTGTGGAGGTGAGCCTGATGGCCAGCGCTGCCTGGCTGAGCTGCCTCCCAGCTCTCGGGCCTCTGGTAGCTGCAGCCGCCTGGGACGCCGCCCGTGCCCGCTGCTGCTGCCTGGGCCCAGCCCTGTGCGGCTCTGGGCTCCTGCCAGCCGGCTCCCCCGGCACTGCCCTCCTGTGCCTTTCAGCTCCTGGAGTGCCTGGACCTGAGCAAACACGGTCCCAGAGCCCCGCTGATGGTATCCAGGCACCTGCTGAGCCAGTGCAGGGACAGGCTGTGCCTGGAGCTCAGAGGCCTCGTGGTGCTCGGCCAGGAGCCCTCGCTGGTGAGAAGGAGGCAGTGGGGGAAGGCAGACCTTTGGGCTACACAGGCTGGAGGAACACACGGCCTGTATCAACACCTGCTGGAGCAGCTGGCTGATCCAGATGCTGAGACAGTCAGGATGAGCCTCTGTGTGCTCACCCATGTGCTCCAGGACAAAGGACTCGAGATACCCAGCATCACCACCCTGAAGCTGGCTGAGCCCCTCCTGCCACACTTTGAGAACGTAAGGCTCTGTGCCCCCAGCCAAGGGCACTGGACGCTGCCTGCCTGGAAACTTTGTGCCCTGTGCAGTTTAGGGCCTTTGCCCCAATGGGCCTGGAGTAGTTCGTGCTTAGGACTTTTCCTTTCCTCCAGGACAACAGCCACGTGCAGCTGCTCTCCATTCAGCTCTTCAGCAAGGTGATGGAGCTGGTAGTGGGAGAGGGGGGAAATCCTCTCACGACAATTGTGAGCCAGAGCCTGCTCCCTCTATTCTTGCGCTGGCACCAAGAGAACCTGCACGTGGCCAAGGTGAGGTTTGGTGTGACGCTGCCCCATCCCTGGCAGGGGGCTCGGCCACCTCCTGCCCCGGCGCCTGGCAGGCTCCAGCCTCCCCTGGCCTTGGCACAGGGACACGTGTCCCGTGTGACCCACCTGGGCTCTGGTGCCACCTGCGGCTCTCTGCTGCTCTCCAGGCCTCTCGTGAAGCCCTTACTGTTTATTTACCTGTTTTGTCAGGTAACTGGCAAAATTCTATTGGAATGGAAATAATGAGACCTTTTCTTTACTTGCTAGTGAAAAATACCTTTTAATCTTACTTTTCCATATGAACTCAATTGCTTTCAGCTTTCTTATCGACTGTTACCTTTGCATATTTGTGTCTTTCCACTATGGCCTTTCCTAATTTTTTATCCTAATTAGACTGTTTAGAAGGCTTCTAAGAGAAGAAAGAATGATATTAAAATAATTATCAATCTATCTCACTTTAAGGAGCTGCCTACCCACCAGATAAAATCCAAATACCACACCTATTAACTATTGCACACAGAAGCACTAAGACTCCAGGTTTATTTCAGCAAATTGATACAGAAATAGGTAGCATAGCACAATTAAGTCTCATCATTAAGTTATCCTAGAACGGTATCTGACAAGTAGAAAATATATTCTAGTTACTGGCTGTTATTCCCAAAACTGTCAGCTTGACTCCAGATAGCAGAGAGTATTTTAGAAGCAGAATATCCCAGTCTTTTCCTGTATAAAACATTTCGTAAGGTAGCAAAGCAATCTTAAAATTTAAAGTACTGTTTTTTTCATAATGATGTGTGTTGGATGAAAATAGATGGGAACAGAAAACAACATGACAGGAACATACTGAGATTTTTGTTTCTCCAAAACAAGTAGGAGCAGCTAGTTTTTGATGCTGAGTCCCATGGAACTCAGGGAAGAGTGGAAATGTCAGTCAGTGCAGCCACTGGTTGAAGGTCCAGGTTGGTATTCCTTATTTTGAAATAAGAAATCAGTGACTTCTGTGGGACTGCCATTAAGCACTCTGTTTTTCTTCATCTCCTGTCCCTTTGGAAAGAAATGTTCAGGCCAATTTCCCTTTCTGAGCAGGACTCTCCAAAAGACACTCAAGAATTTAGTAACATTTTGGTTTAGGTAGTATTGACTTGACTCCACAAATGTCCCAGATAAACTCTCCAACTGCTAGGTATATTGTAATAACATAACATATTCTTGCATAATCTGGCAAATTCCATAGATCTGCAAAATGCAAACAAGACTCCTGCTTTGGAAAAAACCTGACAGTACAATTGGCCTTCTGGAGAATAAGTATTTATCTCCAAATTATTTCCTTTTCCTTAAATATCTAGTACTCTTATCTTTCCAATGTGCCATGGTATATTACCTCTCTTCCCTTCCATACAGTCAATTCCTAAAACTCAGCAGCCAGAGCTGTCAATATCCATGGAGTTTTTGTATTTTTCTGGACACCTTCCTCTACATCTATCTTAATTATTCTACTTTGATAATAGATAAATGGATATAAGCAAACATATAAGTAAAAGTTCCCTGTGACATATATTATTCATTTAATGGTTCTAGGCTTTCAGTAGAAACAGTTTGGTCTCTTTTTTTTCATTTCAGTAGAAACAGTTTGTTCTGGTTTTTTTCTTAGTGTTTTGATTTTAATTAATAATGAGAGCACTTATGGAAATAACTATCTCTCTAGTAGATATATTAGATCATTATCTAATATTGATTTGTTTCTATGGTCTACAGACTCTAAGTCTGAAATCTGGTGCTCTATGAATTGGGATTTAGTAATATTCTTAATTTTTTTTACAGTCAATATTTATACTAAGATAGACTGTAACACTTTCTCATATTTGAACAACAGCAAATACTCTTAACTGTGGTGTGTAAATGTCCTGTGAAGATGTGTTGGAGCCCATACCAAAATACTATCTTTAATATCATACTAAATATGAGCCATAATAAATATGATTACTCAGTATATAATATTTTCTGCCATCATCAAACAACTGGAAGGAAACATTCAAAGTGTCTAAAATATATGTAATTTTGACATGGAATTTTGGGGCATATAAATGCATGTTAGCTGACCGTCCTTTATTCTCCCTTCTCTTCATGATCTATTTTACTATTTCTCACAGACAACAAATCTTATGCATGTAACCCATCAAACTCCATTTTATCCTTTTCATTAAATGTGGGCAAAACAGAAACCAGTTTGAAGCTGAGCCTAGTTCTTGATTGAATCCAAGAGCATTTAAATTTACAGTTATTCTACATTTTTGTGCTGGCTATGAAGTGAAAAGGGGGATCAGAAATCAAACCTTCCAGCTTGCCTTTCCTAAGGTAAGCATCATCAAGGAAGGTATGTGTATTCCAAACTGTAAATCCAGGAGGAGGTGTCTAGATTTTGCAGGAAATATTTCTTATATATGAAAAGTTCTGCCTCCTTTGAAGAGTATTAATTCCACCAGGTTTCTAATTCTGGGGAAGAGTTATTCATAGCTTTTATTGAATTTATAGGTATGGAACAAAAATGTAAGTAGTTAAAGATTTAGAGCATGGAGATAATTTATAACTTGTCTTTCTATTTGAGGAGTAGGGTTTATTATAGTCTTTAATACAAAAAATCAAATTATTCTGTAATATCTTGGAATACTTTGATTAGTTTTGCTGACAATTCTTCAACAGCAAAATTACACACTTCATAATATTTCTTATCTGAAATTATAGAGCAACATGCATAGAATATGATGCAGAATTTATGCCTCATGGGGGATGAAGCTATAAAAGTTTAATATTTAATCATAGTTCGATAAATCAAAGTAACACCATATGTTCATTATATATATATATACACACATGGTCATAAAATACATTACACTTAATGTTGTCTGACTGCTCATAATTTACACGCAACCCTTAAATGACTAAGAAATGTGAAAGT
>NW_005054624.1:20600-22234 GCF_000277835.1 Geospiza fortis
TGGAAGTAGTTCCATACAGGTAACTTAGCACCTTCTTAAGCAAAATGAGCCCAGACAATGAGCTCATATCCATGCACCCTCTGCTTTTACCAGCACCCAGAACCACCAAAACTGTGCTGGCAGAGCCAGTTCAAGGTAGATCAAGATATTCAGTAAAACCTTGAAATCATCTAAGGGTCTCCCAAGCAAAAAGGTTTTTCATCCCTATTTCTGTATGTTTGTGTCAGCTATTTATCATGACCTCAGCTATACAAATATCATTATTACAAAATTAAGGAGATGAAAGCAAATGCTGCAGCAATACCAGAGAATTTCAAAGTCCTCTTTGTATTTTGCGCTGGTAACAAACATAGATGACATACTAACTATTGGTAAGGGAAGACAGGAGTTTTTCTTTGCATTCTCTAAGTAAATTTTAAAAGGAAACGTACAGTAAGGATATATGAAGGTGTGTAAGAGTTGTGTTAGTCTCAGTTATGATATAGTAGAAATCAGATATTGACTGGTGCAATTGAAACGTGGAAAAACAAACACAACAAACTGACAATCACATATTTCTCAACACGTGTATGGTTTTGTGAAAAACAAAACAAAACAAAGCAAAAACAAAATAACACCCCCTCCCCCCCACCACACAACGACAAAAGCAACAACAACAAACCCACAAAACACAATCAAAACAAAAATCCCAACCAAAAAACATAAAAAGAAAATTTACCTGAGCAGCTGTTCTAATTTTCCACCCCCAAATCTTATCACAAAAAATCCATTTTATTATAACTACCATTAATTATATTGCATTTAAGACAATTATTTCATTTAAATTACCTTTCAAGCATTAGAGAGAGTGCTGAGAGGAGTCTTTTTACTTCAAATTGACCATGTTTGATATAAAAAAATTGTGATTTGGCAGGAGATGCATATGACATTTGGCACCATACTAAAGGTAGAGCAATTATTATTTTTCCAAGGCAATTCAAACATGTGACTGTTTATCACTAGAGTTGCAAAGTCAATATTACTTTTGAATAAGTGAAGTGCAGGCATATACATCCTACTGAAAAAGCTTTAAATTTTAACTTTCCCTTAAGCAGAACCAGAATAAGAGCAAGTTCGAAAAAGGACTTTGAACTATAACTTTGAATACTTTCATAATACTTTCACAATAAAAGATAAAAATATCTTTTTTTATTTTGTCCCTGTGAGACAATCAGGGTCTATAAATTCTTCTTTTAATTTTTATTAACTTTAAACTTGAACGTGCTAAGGAAGGTAAATGTGGGGGGAAAGTGTAATGCAAGTAACACTATATTATGAGTTATGGAAATACCACGTCACTGTGCAGGCATTATCTTCTAGCATTTTTGTGGCTGACACACAAATGCATATTTGACTATCAATAGAGAAGGACAACTGTTATTAGTGGTGTGTCTTGCACAGGTAATTCTGCATTGCTCACTGCAAATGAAATAAATCCCATCACACTTTTGTGATGCACCAAAAGGTCTGTGCTAGTGCTCAATATGCAGAGATAACTGGGATGTGCAGGTGTAGGTGCAGGTAGACATCATCCTGTTCCTGCTGTTCCCCAATATATTCTTCCTCTCATTTATGTCTTATTGTGTCCTACACTC
>NW_005054624.1:22284-23839 GCF_000277835.1 Geospiza fortis
ATATTTCCTTTTCTTTGGGGAGGGTAAAAGAATGGGGAGAATTACAATGGTTCATGATTCATATGAAAATGATACCTAGTTCATGCTGAAAAGTGAACTATTTATTTGATAACAATGTGCCAGCTGATAATAACTCAGCATGGAAGTGAACTAAGCAGCATATTCATCAGCACAGGGGATTCCCCACGAAGTGATTATCTGCTTTCCAAATCTCTCACTGAAAGCAGACTGCTGAGAATCTCTGCAGTGGTTATCCTTGCTTTCAGCCTGTGTAGGCAGCAATCCCTGTGCACTGTGGATATTTATTGTCACAATGAGAGACCAAGTCACCTGACAATTTTGAGTCTAGGACTAGATACCCAGCATGAAATAACAACCTGTGGAATCATTATCTTTTTCTCCCCATGCTGTCTTTATGTTGTTGAGGGTTTGGGGATTTTTGTTTTTAATTCATGAAACTGATCTAAATTATTCAAACACAGCAGTACAATCCATTTTATGTGGTTGAGCCAAGCCCTATTTGATCATATTCTCTTCTATTTGTATTTTGAGTGGAACTGAGAATATTTGTATTAAGTAGAACTCATGCCATGCATCGAGATAGGAACCATGTGACAGACACAAGTGCACCCTTGCAAAGGATTGCATGCTGTTAGGAAAGCTGAAATTCTAATTTCTCTGAAAAACGTGAATTTTAATGTGGCAGCAGACAACAAATTCAAACTGTGGCTGTGTTACTGAACTTGATAAACTTATAATGGCATTATATCAGACACAATCAGTCTTCCCCATAAAGCTCAAACTGCAAACCATAGCCCTGATCCTGCAGAGACCCCCACCTAAGCGTGTAACTTACATAAATATCTCCAGCAACACCACTGTTGATGAAATCTACTGAAGTGCTGTAATTTATAATTATAGAGAGTAAAATAAACCAAACAGCTTTAGAAACAATCGAGTATTCCAAACTGAAGAAAAAGATATAGATGTAAAGAATTATTCAAGAGTAGCTTGGGACACAAATACTCAGCTGAAACACAGGAAAAACACAGGACACCAGGAACACATGAGAAATGGTTATGAATCAGTGACATAAAATATTTGCACCAACCAAAATGATCTGGATTTTCCTCTGCACTCAATTTTCCCACCAAATTTATTTTTAATGGGTAACATGTGAAGTGATCAGAAGTTGGTCTGATGTGTCCATACAATGGCTGAACTGAATTCCTCATTGGTTCCCTTTCTCCTTTTTCACTTTAGAATGAATTAGTAGTGAATAAATTTTTTACTCACCGAACTGATTTTCAAATACTTTGGCTTTTTCTCTTTCCATAAAAGACAGTTAGGTAGTTTCAAGATGATAAATTATAAGCATATAAGTATTTTTTTAATATCAATACCACACCCATTATTTAAAACAGTTAAAAACAATTGAAGATAAAACAAAAGTCTTTCCATGCAGAAGCTAGCTGATGTTAAGGAATGAAGCTGGTTCTTATTTTGAAGCGGAGTTTATTTATTATTTTCTTCTGAATTTAAAAATGAGACTGAA
>NW_005054624.1:23866-36657 GCF_000277835.1 Geospiza fortis
TCAGCAGGATAGGCAAGAGGATACCATAATGTTTTGTTTTTTAGCAATTAAGTAATTTATCTCTGGTTGTCCTAAGAAAATCAGTCCTTTGAAACGTACAATAGGTGGCAGCTCTTCCTTGTGTGCTGCATTATGGACTGGCAGATTTTGGCTGTACTTCCACTAGGCTTGGATTTGACAAAGTTATAAGTTCAATTAACTTGAGTAAACTTGTTACTCAGAAGTTTGAAACTGATTGATTAAGAGAATAAATAATCTGTGTTGTTTTCATTACTATCACATTCTCCTTGCATACTAAATTGGGAAAGATAAACTCGGGAGCACTCTAATGAATTGCTAGGAATTTGTGGTAGTTATCTAATGTTACCTTTCTTTTGGAATGTAATTTATCTTCTTCAGTTTAATTGACTTGTTTAGTCAAATATCACACTGCCATGCTGAGCTTTTGAAAAAAAATATTTCACCAGTTTGCTAAATAATGAACTCATACATATCTAATGAGGCTGCAAAGCAAAGCAGAGTGCATGCATGTGGGGAAGGAAGAACTGTCCCAAACAGAGGAAATTGTTAGGGAAAGGCAGAAGAGACTCTTCTGTTTTGAAGTTTTCTTGTTATTCAGCAATCCTTATCAGCCCTTGAAAGTAACACAAAAAGATTAGAAAAGCTGCAAAGTTATTTCCTTATCATAGAGAAAATCAAACACCTTCTGTTCCCAGGTACTTTTTTCTAATAAAAGAAGATTTTTTTCCTTAATTTTGAATGCAAACAGAAAAATGTCTTTATTTATTATTTTTTCATGATAATGAAAAGATATCTTCATTATCAAGGAAAATTTTATGGTAATGAGATAGCTAATGTTTTTTCTTATCAGAAGAGATGAAATATTTCCAAATGACTGAATGAATTATTACTTAGACTATACAACATTCATTAGATTTTGTTTGATTTGACTAACTCTATGAATTTCAGTTCCTGAATGCTTTTCAGAAAAAGAGTTCATCTTTCTTGTTAACTCTAGTGACAAAATCTTTAAGTCTCAAGATGATAGATTGTACAGTTTCAAGCAAAAATAAATAACACTTAATTTCACTTTCCTAGGATAGATATGACAAACTGTTGACTTTGCAACTAAATTTTTAGAAGATGGGTTTTGCTTCATGTCTCATGGTTGGGTTATGCTATATCTAGTAAGAGACAAGCTGTGTTTGGGGAAGTATTCTTAATCTCTCTCTAGTTTTCATAATATCCATTTCATTTCCTAAGTGACCACAGGTGCCAGTGTTGATTCTGATCTAAGCTTTCATTGAAGTCAAAGGTTCTCAGATTCACAGTTCCGATTGCAACAGACAAAATTTCATAAAATACCCCGACATACTTCTAATAAGGCAAAAAACATTATTTACCATGTATGTTACACTAAGCTGCTAAAAGAAAAGGTCGTGCAACAAAGTTAAAACAGTAAAACAAGTCTTAGATAATCTTTTCCTTGTATTTTTGTCGTATATCCTCACCTATGAAATGACAGGAAATGTAATGACACAATTTGGTGAAACACCCTTGTACTATTAAATATAATGTAAATACTTGCTGCTATTGCCATTAATGGAAATTTTCCCCTTAATAAGGAAATGTATGCCATTAATGGAAATTTTCCCCTTAATCTCTCTGTGTTCCATGGAGTCCAGGCACGAATTGCAGTAGAATTGTATCTGAAAAGTTATTTCATAGATTGCTTGATGTAAATTTTACTTTTACATAAGTAAATGGCATTGTGAGAGTTTATTCTATGAAGTTCTGTTCTCCTTTAAAGTCTCCTCATGATTTACTTTCTGTCACTCCTGAATCTACCTTCACACATTATTATGCATGGCTGCTGTTTCAGATGCATTACATCACTCTTTATGAAACTTAAGCTTTATGTTAGCATCGTTAGTCTTGCACAATCCATTTAGCTACTGTATTTCAGTTCCTGAGCTTTTGATAAATTTGGAATCATGACTTAAATATTTACCATTTTCTGTTGAAGTGTCTTAGAAGAATGGGATTATGCATGCAAAAAGTGTATAGGGAGTTTGAAGATAACAAATGGTACATCAAGCACAGCTTAATGTGGTTTTACTGGAGTAGAAACAGTGGTAATAAATCACCTGCCAGTGTTGATAATAAAATACTACATTGGCCTTCATCAGCCACAAGAGAAAGGTTAAATGTTATTTCTCACAATAACCATGTGGTCTTCATTCCTGACATCCTGACTAAATTCCATCATTATTTTCTGTAGAAACTGTGATCTTTATGAAAAAATATTCCATTCAGAAAAAAAAGCTGATGCTTGCTAACCTATAATATCCCTGGAAAACCTTCATTCATTTTAAGGTTATTGTACCACATGAATTGTCTTCCATTTGGGGGTAAATACAGCCTGCTCTGCAAAAGTCAGAAGGTAAAGATTGGAATTCACCATGACCAGCTTTGATTATCACTGATGATTTCTTCATAATCAGTGGAGCTGGTCTGCATGGTTTAGTGTTTAAGGCAGCTAACACCAGAATTTTTAGCCTTTATGATGTAATTTATTCATTTTTGTATTTATTTGTGAGTTGACTTGTTGGATGATATTCTGCACTGGGGTGATGGAGGTGGTGCAGGGTTCTTTCTGATCCTGTCTGTGGAGAGAAGCTCCCCCATTTTGGTACTTTGAGCTAATACGTAATTTCTTCATGAGAAAGTGCCCCTATTCCTTAAGGATGTTCTCATGGGAACTTCTTGTCATGTTACCTACAAACCTGAAAAACATTTAAGAGCAGGATGAATGTAAGACAATCCATCTGTCCTTTACTGCAGTGTTGTCTTCCAGATTTGTGTCTGTCCAGCCCACCTTCAAAAGGTACAACATACAATATATTACCCAGCCACAGCATGAAGTTTTTCCCTTTGCAAAACATTTTCCTGAAAACACAACAGCATTTTCTATTAATGTCCAGATACCATTGATGATCCTGGAAAAATATTTCCTTGTCCTTTCACTGTCATAGCTATGGCAAAACACCCTGTTGGCTGATGCTATGAGCTGCATTAGTAAACTGAGTGAAATGCCAATTTTTCAATCTTATCTCTAGCAAAGTCCCTGGAGTTGGCATCTGCAGAAAACTGTCCCTCTTCCAAGTAGGACCTGTGGAGTCAAACCTCCTTTATGGTTCATTTCCCATTTTGCACTCTGTTGAATGGCCAAGCCACCTCTCTGTTCTCTACCTTGTTTGTTCAGATCTGCTGCAGAGATGAGATGCAGACACTGTGATCAGGGACTCACAGAATGGTTTGGGTGGGAAGGGATCTTTAAAGATTACCTAGCCTAACCCCCCTGCCATAGGCTGGGACATCTTTCAATAGATCAGGTTGCTCAAAGCCCCATTCAACCTGGCTCTCAACAATTCTGGGAAGGAATCATCCTCAACTTCCCCAGGCAATGCATTTATCATGCTGAGAGGTCCCAGGTTCAAATCTCATTGCTCAGAAAATGGTGTCTGTTTATTTTAGTGAAACTGATGTATAAAAAATGCAAAATGAACAAATCTCAGTTTGCTCTGTTACGGTCTTTTTTACCTCCAGTCATCCAGACTATAACTTTTTAAATTCTAATTTCCTCACTAGTTCATACCCTCCTTGGGAATTCAAGTGCATAACTGTTCAATATCAGGTATTTTAGCTGGTGATGGAAGCTTTACTTATTTAATTGTATATCTCTTGTAGGAATTGGTTCACCAGTACATTATTTGGTTGTTTGGGGTTTATGTGTTAGTTTTCTCAATTGCTGTGTTTGAGACCACCACCACTGTCACTATTACTCAAGGCTCTGATGCTGTTTGAATCTGTTACAAAGGATGACATCCAATTATGTGAAGTGTAAAACAGATGGAGGTCTCAAAGCCTTGCATTGTATCCTGAGGCAGCAGGTTATAACACGAGATGCAGAAGTTTCATTAGAAATGCACTGGGGGTGAGGAATGGAAAACTTAAAAGAGAGGGGACAGACAGGGCAGGATAGGGGTGTGGATTATGTGTTGAATTCACAGGATTTTGTTGTATTTAATTATTTTCAGCCCGTTAGACAAAATATGTTTTACTTATGTTATGCAGATAACATTTGTGCCAGACGTAATTAGTCTATCAGAGTCTATTGCCAGTTTTAATCAGGTTGTCAGAATCTAAATTCTCTAGAGTCATAATGTAAACAATTCACAAGCTAACAAGTACTGTGTGAAACATTGAAGCATCTTCAGACATCTGTGAAGCCTTCAGCTGCAAAGCTTTCTGATTTTTTTAAATTTTCTTTTTTTTTTTTTTTAATTTGGAACTCAATTGCTTCTGCAAAATTTGATTGAAGGCTCAAACATTTTGAATTAATGTCAGTCTGTTTCCAGGATCTTGACAAGCTCCTGGAAAGACTTTATGTTTCACATTAAATTCCTACAAAATATGATGTTTTCATATAAGGTTTATTCACAGTTTTAGAGACAGACTCTAACAGGACAGACTTTTAATGCAACCTTCTAATAAAATGTGGGATTTATTTTACAACTGCAGAGTGTAACGCCCAAGTTTCAATATTTTAACTGTATTTCTGAATTCACAAACCTGCACCAAACCCTTTATAGTTGACATTATTTACATCCTCTCAAAAAAAAGATGAATTAGGTTTTAGTTTTGTTTCAGAAAGTTGGCCAGTCTTGCTTCATTTACTGCCATTATTTATTCATGGAACTTCCCAGCATCCACTGACTGGTGAGTTAACCACTTTAAATGTAAAGTTTAGAACTTTGGATATTCTGTTAAACCTGTACATATGTTTTTATATTCCTTATAGAAGAAAGTTTATGCAGTTTTCTTCAAGGCATACTTTTAAGCAAATCCGCTAAATTTTTCACGGAATACTTTCATCTCTGAGAACACTACTTGGCCCTTTTTTGGCTTTAAAACTTATGTGTGCCATCATTTCGGATCAATAATTTATCCATGGAGACCTTCAGCTTCTTTTCAATCAATTCATAAATGGAAAAATAGATGTTTACTTAATAGACAGCTCCCTGCTAGATCCAGAGAATATCAATGATGCTTTACAATGAAGCTATAGCCGTTTTTTATCTCAGCAGAAAGAGAAATTGGAGGCTTGCCATTGGCATATAAAGCTGCCTGCATGTGTTAGGGATGCTTCCAACTGAGATGCAAGAGGCCAGAATCAGTGTTGGAATAAATTGGAATGATGTCATTAAATAGAAGTGGAGTTGTGCCCACTTATATCAGCAGTCAATTTGAGAACATGTCCCTACATCTTCTATATTTATTTGTAATGGAGAGTCTTCAAAGCCAGTGAACCACAAATAGCAAGGATTGATTCAAGCACATAATTTTTATTTCCCTGATCTAAATCAAGTAGATCTTTCTCCACAAATGTGCATGAAAAATATTCATACATCTTTAGCAATGGTCTCCAGGTTACCTGTTGAGTTATTATCCGTATGAATTCCCTCCACCTTTTGGAAGGGAAGACTTTTGACACACTGTGCCTGTAACTGAGCTCTAAAGGCAGGTATTACAACTCAAACTTTCCTCATTTCAAGTTGCAATGTGTATTTTCCAATGTGTTTGCTTTTAAGAGAAAATAAAGGATCTTGAACTAAGTCAGGATACTATAGACAATGGTGACTCTCAATTATCAGTGTTTAATTCAATTTCCAAGATGATAGTTTTCTAATTGTAGTATGCTTCCTAAACATTATGGACTTAACTAAGTTTATCAGACTTTACTGTGCCAAATGAGCAAAGATGTGATCTTGCTGAGGAACCTATTCATGTAAAAGGATTGTTGGGTACTTAATTAAAATTTTCCCAGTCCAGAGTTGACTTCCAGACTGCAGGAACTAGAGTTACATTTAGCATAGGTTGGCATTACTTGTTTACTCAAGAAACAGAGCAACTGACAAAGTATGTGGAGGCTGAACTATCTTTTTTTCCCCTAGGGTTTTCCTAACTGGTAAGTTTGAGATTTGTAGAAATGTTAGGGAGATGCTGTTAGCCAGAGGTTACTTTCTTATGGTTAAAAAGGGTTCTGTGTGTCAAACTCAATTTTTTTACACAGACGGAAAATTATTTTCAAGACTAGTTTATGTTTCATTTCTAGTAAGGGACAAAAGTATTGCTGGAGACCTTTGAAGGAATACTGGCACTTTGTGTGGCCTCCCTTTGAGTAAAAAACCAACTTGTGAATCTGCACAAACCTTTTGTCTCAGGAGGTGCATTTTGTTCTAGTCCTCTCAGCCATGATGCCAAGTAAGTTATCATCTCATGATAGCGAATTCTTACTCAGTTCTATATTTAACTAGATCTACAAGTTTCAATTATGCAATCTGGGGTTTCTTTGGGCTGAAAAATTATTATTATTTCCCTTTCAGGTTTTTTTTCCTTCACAAATCTATACCCTTTCTAAATGATGCTAAGTTTAAGGCTTTAATTCAAACTTTATTGTAAAAGGTCCATATTAGTTAACATCAAAATCACTTTTTTATGTCGTTGTAGAGAAGCATATTTCAAATAACCATGTATACTAGGATAAACAAAGCCACATGCAATATCTCTCCAAATATATTTCAGTGTACACTGGAAATCAATTCCAAAGTAGAAATTCTGTGTTTGAGATTAAATTGTTTGAAAGAGCTGGACATCTGAGACTCTGCCATGGAAAACCTGGGGCTGAGCTGGTGAGGAAACCTGGTCCAGCTCTGTGAGTGTGGGGCTGCAGCTGGGCAAGAGCCTTGGTCCCAGCTCAGGTGATGGAGTGTGGCTGCCAGAGTGGCTCCTAGATGGTTGGACTGGAAGTTGCCGTAACATTTCCTGCAGTTCACTGGGGTTTTGTGAGGCCAGATCATGTAAACATTGTTCCTGTGTATACTGATAAGATGATTGAGTGGGGCATTGGGTTTGACTTCAGTTGATCCAGCAACAGGGACTTTTTCCATCTGAAAATGGCCAGTGTCCCCTGGGGAAAAATACAAAAGCAAGAATTTTGTGCAACTGAAAAGACGAGGACAGGGAAAGGAGGAATAAAAGAATAAGGAATGTACCTGGTAAAAACCTCTGCCAGAAGGTCTTGTTGCAGACCCAGAAGCATAAGTTTTTCAAGGACTTCCAGAGATACCCTTAGCTAGAGACTAAAATCTTGTAAGAGCAAGGAAATATTGTTTCCAAAGTAGAGAAAACTCTGTGGTTCCTATTAGTTTATAAAGATCTGCTCTGCTGATTTTTAAATTATTTTACTTAATAATATATTAAGTATACAAGCTCCAATATACAGATCTTGGTAGAGGTAATTTCAATTCTTCATTCTGCTTTATTGGAAAAGAAAATAGAAGCAAGATTTTCACCCTTCCATGATGTTATCTCATTTATTTGTGTATACAGAATATTATTGTGATTTTCTGTCTTTCCTGCAGAAAGAGTTTCACTTCAATGAATATTCATTAAGATGGAGAAATTTACTTTGTAGCCATTTTTTAAGGACACCTGTGCAAGAGGTGAAAACCTGAGATCTCCTTTCCATTTACTTAGTAATAAAAGACTTTTTGCACTACATGGCTCATGCAGAATACCTAATATAGCTCATTAGCACTCAGCAGTAAAGTGGCAGACCTCAATTTCTGTTGTGAAGCAAATAAGCAGACAAACATGAACTTAGGTCTCCTCCTGCAAGTTAACTGTCCTGTCCTTTTCTCTGAAAGTGTGTTATTTCACATTTCTTTCTTCTGTGATTTGAAGATTTTTAAATCCCTCTGCTCATTTTCAATCAAAATTTTGCAAATAAATTCTTTTAGGTGAGAAATTCTGAAAGATGTTATTTTCATGTTAAGTCAAAATTAATTTTTAGAATCTTGATTAGTCAAAGATGAAATGAGGAAATATCAAGCTAATCTGTTGCTGCCATCACAAGGAAGAAGAGTCATCTTGTAACCCAAAGTGAGGGGTTTTTGCACAAGGAGACTAAGCACGATCCATGGAAGAGAGAACAGAGAGCAGCTGCCATTTCAGATGTATGTACTGCTTAAAAGCTGTCCAAAATCTCATTAAGGATCTGAATTTGATAATTGTATTTGATTAGCTAATGCACAGGTATTTTATGTAATAAATAACAGGGCTAATGTATAGGATTACAGATCTACAGAAGTCAAGGTTGTTGGCAAAAGATAAAGCACATGTGTGCTTGTGAATCTTATATAAAACAGTTGAAAACTTTTTCAAGCCTTGGAAGATGAAGCTTCAGCTAAGGTAGACATTAAGCAAAAAACAAAACCTTACATTAGGTTCTTTTCCTTTAGCCAAGGAGCTGATGCAGAACTACCTCAGAGGTCCTGTTCTAGGAGGCCTAATTGAAATTTGGTTCTGTGTTTCATTTTGGAGATGTCTGTACACTATTCAGGAGAAAGGAATATTTTCCCAAATAGGTAGACATCTTTCCTTTCAAGGAACATGAATGATGTTCTCCAATCTCTGTATCTGGGATCCTCAAAATTCCAAGGATTGGCACTGAAATGGCCAGAATTTAAAAACTGTTTGAATATTCGAAATTGACCTTTTGCAAGATTTTGATAATACAGATGCATTCCTGAGTGAAAAACAATACTGCTTTGTAACATAACACATAAATATAATGTGCTGGACAGTATAAATAGGGGGAAAATATTCCTCTATTCCTTTGCTTAAAATAAATGGAATGCTGGCTTTTTGCAACCTGCTTTTTTCTCATTATTCTTGACTGTTGCTCTGCCTAATTTGAAGTTTACGGTTGATGTATTTTGTTGGGGATCACTGAAGGAGACAGGGTAATTGAGTTACTTTCTTGAGGGAGAGATTTTCTTCAGCTAGGAATTAGATTTATGCCTAAGCAGAATATGGTAGCTTTTGATGTATCTTTGTGGCATTCGTATAGAGATGAAACTGTGTAATTTCCTTTAATCCTGCATAAAATATTAATTTTGTGCCCATCTTTCATCTTTGTAGTATATGGGATTTATGATGAAAATTTGAGTGAAAAATTCAAATGTTATGCTTGTTAAAGTACTACCTGGATCCAAGGTAAATCTGTTTCTGTTGTGACACCATTGATTGATTGTGTCTAATTAACTGTAAACCTGTATTTTCATTTTAATGACAAAATGTGAAAGAACTAACTGAAGCAGAAAAAATGGAAGGAAGGAAGGAAGGAAGGAAGGAAGGAAGGAAGGAAGGAAGGAAGGAAGGAAGGAAGGAAGGAAGGAAGGAAGGAAGGAAGGAAGGAAGGAAGGAAGGAATTATAAAGACATAATTTATAATCTCAGATCCTTAGTTTAATAACTCCAGCACACGAATACCTGTTGCTGTGATGGGACACTTCATAGAGAGAGATATTTTACCTGACAAAAGAATACAGCTATCAATAAATTAGGGAATTAATACTAGTGAATTAAAATTATTTGGGAAGCTCCTTTCCCACTCCTTCATGCGTACAGGCTTACAGCTGTAAGTATTCAACTCAAAGTTAAAATCATGATGACATTTGCAGCTGGTGGGATGTCAATATTCCAAGAAGAGTTCTGAAAGTGCACTCTGTACTGTGTTGATGTCACTTAAGAAGCATTTAAAAGAAAAATAATCTTTCTAGTCTCTTCTGGAGGGACAATATATTTTTCTCCATTCCTTAGTAAGACTTTTTGAATTCTAGTTTAATTAAAACAGAGAGTTTACTTAAACAGTGACTTTCAAAAACTTCAAAAATATTTCAACCAAAAAAAAAACCCCAAGATCATGGTTTATTTAATGACTATGATTGCCATTGGTTATCACTGCATTTTTCTTATGACAGTCAAGTATTAGTAGCAATCTTCTCTTGACACTGAAGATGGTGTTTAAAATCCCTGGAGTATTTAAAACAAGAGAGAGCTCCCAGCATGTCCTGGTGCCATGGAAACCAATTTTTACTCTGATATATCAAGAATAACCTGACATCTGGATTTGTCAGTGGCTTTGCATTTTGTATAAGGAAACATGCAGTCATCATAGCATGATGTTGCAGAGAAAAAAAGACAAAAGAAAATCCCACATTATTAGATAGAAGCAATGAAGAGTTGTTGCTAAATTTGCAGTACATGATATTTACAAGTGATCTTTAGTACATGATATTAAGCAGAGATGTAAATGTGTTACTGTTGGATGAATCCCTACATTCAGCATCTTAGCAGAGTGTGCTGCTCCAGGGACCAACAAATGAACTCTCTCCTCTATGATCCTTCCTTCTAAAAACACTGTGGGGTGTGATGAGTGCTCAGAGCTGGACAGAGGAGAAAGATGTTTGGATTTCTGCACACCTAAGGAAATATGTGCTATTCTAACTCATGAAACTCCTTGGTTGCTAAAGGTTTACACCTGTGGCTGCCCAATTCTGTCTAATATATTTCTACCAAGGTGGAAACAACAGCTCAATGTGAGACTGAATGAGTTCATCTTAGAGGAAGAAGGAACTTGTCCTTGCCCCTCCGGAAAAAGTTTCTGTATAGATTATTTTTACTGGGGTTTCAATTCGGCTGCATCTGGTATAAATAGTACTAAGAAATGCAGCGACACTTCAGGCATCTTGAAAGAACAGGAATGCAAATTTCTTTCATGCTGCATGTGAAGATAATGAAACCCAAATTTTGAAAATGGTCCCTTTTTTTTGAGTAGTTTGATGAAGTTTTCACTAGAAAACCATTCTGACTAAGAACACATTAAATCACAACTACTTTTGCATCTTTGGCTAATTTATTGTAGGTGTGCTACGACATGTGCAGGTAGTAATAAATATTTGAATAATTTCTGTACTTTTCAATTTATATTTGAAGCAAAAAAGTAATAGTGATAGCGATAGTGATTTTTTGGTTGAGCATTTGTTTCTTTCCCATTCCTTTAATATACCTGGTCAGTTTAAGATGGCAGCTAAAGCACAAATTATGTCAATGGTGGTAATCATGTTTTCTGTTAATGAAATATGACCTAATTAAACGAGTGTTATAAAAATTTTTCCACAATAGAAAAAGCAAAATCAACTGTTCCCAGTATCTCAAATATAGATTTAAACCACCAAGACAGCGTCCAGGCTCAAAGTGGCCAAATTATTCTCAGCCCTAGGTGATATTTATGTAAAAAAGAAAGGTCTTGAGTTTCTATATGAGATGTTCACATTATAATTATTGGATAGAGGAGAACTGAAAACTGAAAACTCAATTATTTTTCTCTATGCAATATTCTGACAATTAAATCACCTTACAACAAAATGATGAACAGCCTCTTCCTGATAGATCCTTCCTGATAGCCAACTATACCAGAACCATGGCCATTTAAAACTTAAGATAAAGGAAATACAATTTGAGTGTTAAGGCATGTAGATGTTGAGCAGTGCTATAAAGTATTGTCCCACTCTTTTCTGACTATATAGATAGAAACGTTCTTGTTGTATGGCAGTAGGTTGGTGGGTTTGTAGTTTCTGTCTGGCAACTGAATTGTTAGTGTTGAACATGGGGACTTTGCACAAAACTGCAATAAATTGCATGGTCTCAAATTTTGATGAGAGGTCCTTCATACTTTTTAATACTAAAACATTGTAATAATGTTATCGTTGAATGATAATGTATTAGAAAACACATTTTTATGGGCAATTAAAATATGAGTGAATTAAATGCACACTTTTTTTGCTAAGCTTCAGTCACTGCTTCAATTCTCCCTGCCTCTTATTGATTTCTAGTATCTGTTCTCCATTGCAGGTTTGCTTTTTGATTATGGAAGGGAAGCATCTCACTCATGAAAGAAAGGATGGTATTTGTGGTTACAAATGTTTCCTGGCACGTTCCCCCTGCAGTTAGAATTGTTCCTATCTTTTTTTCTAGTGAATTAACTCTGTGGCAACCATTTAAATCAATGGATTACTTCTTGGCCAAAGAGAACAATGTGTTTTTCAGAGAAAGCTTTTTTCTATATGAGCTACATATGTGAGTGTGTGCATATGTCTCTGTCTCTTCTCTTAAGAAGAATAGTTTTTATGAACAAAGAGGAAAAGAAGCCACAGAGAGACTGATGGTCCCTGTGCAGTCAAAAACATCTACCTTGGATTGTGATTGCTTCAGAGATAGCAAATATAGAAAGGAATAAGTAAAATGTGCGGTGTCCTGCTCTGTCATAGAGAACAATTTCTGTCTAAGTGTTTAGTTTCTTTAGACATCAGCTCTGCAAAAAGACTGAAATGCACAGAATTCTGAGGGAAAATATGCAAAAATCAATAGCATTACACTACTGGACTAGATCTGGCATAAATGGGTTTTACTAGCAATGGGAGATGTCAATTTAAATTACTGGAGAGAACCAAACTAAAAAAAAACAAAACCAAAACCAAACCAGAGCATTTGGATGTTCAAAGATATTTGCTAAAATTTAAGTCATAAAACAGTGCTATTCCAAGTCAGTTAAGTTAACCTATTCCTTTTGGTGCTGTCTTTATAAAAAATAAACAGCTAACCAAAACCAGTGTTGGTTCATTTGATCTTTGCAACAGGTACTTTAAACAAAAACCTGCTGCAAATCCATTTGCTTAGGAGGCTGGAGGGATTGGTTCAGCAAGTGAGTATATTGCAATGGTCTAGAAATTTTTGTTCTTCCTGTAATTCAGTCAAAATAATGAGGTAAATTTAAGGTAATGAGTTCTGGGTTTTGAAAGATTGGTATTTTGTCAGGAACTA
>NW_005054624.1:36676-63081 GCF_000277835.1 Geospiza fortis
AGAGGATTCCATTTTAAATTGATAACATACTTACTAGCCTCTCTCCCTTAAGATTTTAGCTAAGTTCCTAAGTTGCTTGATGAGCTGAGGAGATGTAAAAGCCAAGTTTTGCAAAATTGATAACTGCAAATAACTTGTACAGATTCTCCAGATGTATTGGAAATATTTAGGAATCTGTGCAGGCTTGAAAGTTGACAGAGGACAAATTCTGTTCTTGTGAGATTTATAGCATAGGTCTATAGATGCTGTAATATAATGGAGGGAAGAAAAATGGTCCCATATTACTGAGGTAGACATTTTCTGTTATATTTCCTAGTATTGCACAAGTAATCTGCTTTTTAAGAACAGTAAACTTGTTTTAAATTTTCTTCTGTGTGAGAGTCTTGCAATATAGCCACACTTACACAGCAAACATTCTTTTTTTAGCAGTGTGGTTTTATTACTCTAGGGAAAGGGGAAAAAATTGAGATGGATTTGAAACACTTTTTATGGTAAGTGTCACAATGGTGTATGAAAAATGTCACAAAGAATTTCACAAAGTAGAAGGGAAAAGGTAACAGTTCTAATAATAACTCTTGATTGGTGGGAATTAAAGTGACTTAACAAACCCTAATTGCAGTTATTTATTTAAAAGCAAATTTTCCTGACACGACTTAGTGGTGCAAATGCCTCTGACTTGTGAAAAATAATTTCTCTGACCTCAAGGATGAGAAGCTGAGGCTGATGTCTAAATAAGAGTTTCTACTTAGCATCCCAATTCTAGCAAGTAAATATTGAGTTAAGTTTGTAAAGAACTGTTTTTCTACCATCTACAGCAATTAAAACACTTTTAACAGAAAAAAAATAGTTTAGAATAAAACACATGGAAGAGACATGGCTGGATGAGCAAGCATTTTGTCAATGTACACATGTGGATAAGAAGCACCTTAGCTTTGTTTTTCCTTTTTTCATAGTCTACAGGACTTCTAAAATTTTAGTTCAAATAACTGCAATTTAATTTGGCAATCTTTCACATTTTTGTCCTTTTCTTCTAATTCTCCTTGCAGAGTGCATTGAACTTTGTGCATAGAAATTCTCTCAAATTCTATGCTAACAGTCACTTATGTCAGGAACTTTGGTTTGATGTGATGTCCAACATTTTTCATCATTTCTAAAGGCTCCATGAGTTTCATGTCTATTACAGAAGAAGGTCAGATAGTTTATAGAGAAAAATTCTGCAAGCACAGAGAATCTTGGCACAGATTATATTTTACAGATGTCAATAATGTAGTCTATAGTTTTGTATTTTTGGGGCATAATTATGTATATTTCCAGATGACTCCTTGCTGATGATCAGGTTTTGTACTTCATTTTTATTTTTAAACCCCATAAATATTACTAACATTTCCTTTTCATTTGAGCATATTAGGTTAGCATCTTATGGGAAACTGGAAATGTGGAAAGGTAAGTGAAGTTTAAACTCTAAAGGGAATTTTGAAGAAGTATATTTAGGTACTAGGATCAATAGATTAGGCTATTAATGGCTAACATTAGCTTCTTTGCTGACATACTTCAAAATTCCTACTTACATACTCAATGACATTCTCAATTCCTATTTTAACTTAATTATGGTATTCTGTTTTCAACATGTGTGTGTGTCTTGCTCATGATGATTCCATTAAAAACCTTTCTTTTCTGCTGAATCCTAATGCAAAATATTATTTGAATGTTGTTTTTAACCAGAAAAGAACTTAATGTTGTCTGGTTATTGTAGGAAATGAAATGTTCATAATTCTTTCTGTTGAGTACAACTCCAGAACTAACTGTCAGTGTGACTGTTATGGGTTCTGCCAGTTCCAACAGGCAAAATTTAATTAAACAATACCTGCAAAAATTTGTCGAGTAGGTAGGAGTTCTGTAGGCTCCCATTAGGGCAAGAAAATCCTTTAATATTCAAGAAGCAATGGTAATAAACTAAAAAATTAATTCTGATGAAGTTGTTGTCAATGTTGCTTTTTTTGGCCGACTGTAGAGTTTGCCAGTTTCAGATAAATTTTCTTGTTGAGCCATAAAAGGTTTTAAGTCCCTCAGGTTTTATTTCTGCTGTGTACAAGGTATTCAGAGATTCTCTCTCGGAGCTACTGGCTGATGGAGTGATTAATGATGCTACAGCTTGGTATTTGCTGTCTCATGCTCTGTGTGATTTAAATAGTAAATAAAAATTTAAAAAATTAAGGAATTCCTTAGTTGACTACTTATTATGCTTTAGAAAGCATGAAAACCACATAGCTTTCTACTTTCTGAATTTAGTTTTTATAACATCTTAAATACTGCATTATTTATTAGCATTTTCTGGTTGTTTTGCTATTCTATTACTAAATAGAGAGTTTGTCTATTGTAATAGATGTTTGTTGTAATAGATGAAAATATATGCATCTATTTTACTAATTCATTATACGGTTATTAAATGCATGACCATTTTCCTTCAGTTTTAATGTCCATATAAAAAATAATTTTCCTCTGCTGTGTTCAGTACATTCACACATATTTGTTATTAATTCTTTCTAGTGTGCTGTTAAAAACATATTTTACAGAAAATTTTTAGCTCTTCTCAACTGTAGCCCCTCTAGGTGGTACTTTTAGTAGAAGAGATATTAGATTAGGGAGTCCCTGTGTGTTTATCCTTTTTTGGTTTTCACTAATTAATTTTTGATTGCACACATTTAAAGTGTTCTGGTTTTGGCTGGGGTAGAGTTAATTTCCTTCCCAGTGGTTGGGATCGAGATGTGTTTTGGATTTGTGCTGAACACAGGGCTGATAACACAGAGATGTTTTTGTTATTGCTTAGCCAGGGCTTACACAGAACCAAGGCCTTTTCTGCTTTTTGCAGACTCAGCCATGCTGAGGAAGTTGGAGGTGCCTGGGAGAGTGGGAGGAGAAACAGCCAGGAAAGGTGACCCAAACTGACCAAAGGTATATTCCAGATTGCATGAAGTCATGGTGTGGGCCAGAGCTCCATGAGTTTTTTAGTGAGAACACTATATTATACATCTGATATTCTATTATATTAAAACTGAACACTCTTGACTATTAGGAAGTTGTATGAGTCTCAGCTCACTTTCAAATTATTTGTAAACTGTTCTTTTGAACTGTCTTTGTAAAGGCTCTTGTCTCACTAAAACTGGTTACCCAGGAAAAATCCAAGCAAATGCAAAACAATGCAACTTTATTTCTAGCATTCATCTTCTAATCTGGAAAAAATTATAAATTTATTTAAATTTACCTATTGACCTTATATGGAAATTATTCATTGAATTTTTGATTGAAACCAATCTCAGCAGCTGTCTATATTTCTGCTATCCTTTTCTCTGCTGTTAAGATGCTAAATCTCCCTTTTCCCAAATATTAATTCAAACAGCACATTTTTTTTGTTAAGACAATTTGTCTGTAACCCTCTTGTCCTTCAAGAGCACAGAGTTAATAAACCCAGCCTTCTCCAGGAAACAGTTATAAACTTATGACACTGCTTCAGAATGATTTGTTAGTTTTGTTGCAAAAATATATGTTGTTGTTATGGAACACTGGGGTTAAAGGCATTAATTGCTTTCTTTTTTTAATCCTATCTCAGTTTTGGGTTGTTTGGTGTTTTTTCTTGGTTTTTCTTGTTCAAGTCCATTTCCAGTGTGCAAAACTACATCTGTAGAAAATAATAAATTTTCTGTATCAACCACTGATACTTAAATGTCAGTTCATACTGCAGTGCATTTTATATTCTTGTTTAAATTGCTGGTAAGCTTGGGTTTATCTAATGTTGGTTTATTCTTTACATGTTGTTAAAACGATCCTAAACTTTGTAGGCCAGGCAAAACAGGTTCTTATCAAAACTTCTTTTTTGTACTGTTTGTCAAACAACCCCTCATTTCACTTGTGTAGAACTTCAGGTGTGAAGAGGGATGACAGAATTAAAATGTAAACCTTGGGTTTGCAAGAAAAACTAGGCTGGGTAGGTACTAAGGTCTATGAGAAACTGGTCTGCAGTCCTACACTTAAGTGGCTTTAATATCCAGCAAGCCCCAACTATAACATACACTAAATTACTCTTGATTAATAAAAAAGAGCAATTTTTCTTTAATGGAACAGATTTAGGACTATCCACTTTTATTGTGGTTTTCCTTAGTTTGTAGGTATTAAATAGGGGGTAATGGGTCCTGCAGACTCCTTTTTTTGGAGAAATATGATGCTTCTATAAGTATTTTTAAAGGTAGGTCCTGCCTGCATTCTGGGCTGCCAAAAATGTCTCGAATTTATTTCTGGATTAAGAAACTATAAATATAGAAACAAAATAGTACAGTGATAAATTTTTGGCCTTCTTACTCAAGTCTTGTCCTATTTGCATTGCAGCAGAGTTCAGAGGGATTTGCCCCCTCCGCCACTGACTACTGGAATATACCGTGTGTGTTCCAGACTTCGTATGGGTGAGACAGACACACAGTAGTTTTAGTTGAAATGTAAATAACTTGTCATTATCAAATGGCCATAAACTTATGAATGACCACAAACTTTATGAAAAGCTGTAGCATGAGAAGATAATGTTACTTAACCAATAGTATTAAAGGGGCTGAATAGATAAAGGAAATTGAAATTAAAAATAAAAATTGTAACAGCATGGATCTCAACAAAAGCCCAAGCAAAATATTTCCATTTCACTATCCACTGTTTGGTCTAAAGAAGATTAAATGCTCAAATAGTATTTTAATTCTGAAGTAGCCTCAAACTTCTGGTTTGCTCCTAACTTGAGGTCTCAAGTTAGAAGCATCATGCGTCTGGTGGTAGGTTTCCTCGTGTTCTTACATATTTACGTGTTTTCATTGATGCTGCAATGGACAGACTTCTGCAGAATATTTATATGTTGTTTCCTCATCAAATCTCACCGGTGAAAGCAAAGATTGCAGCAATTCTTTGTTTAAAATATTATTTCAGGTTAGAAAATATTGTGCTGTGATAGAATATGTTGCAGATGATTGTATGTTTTGCCTTATTTTGCTTTATAGGAGATTCTTAGAAATTATCAATTTGAAAACCAGAACTTATAACTTTATAATAAAAATTAACTTGTAAATTCATAATAAATGTTGCTAAGTTCTAGCTGGATCAGGGAAAGGGATGGTGGTAGTGTCATTGTGAGACTAATAGCAATTTTGTTTCAAAATAAAAATAAATCGTTCTGATTCTTATCCTTTTATTGTAAAGGTAAATAGAAAATCTGGGTGTATTTTATGTGTGTATGACTGGTTTCACTATGTGATTATGGGACTGTAGCAGAATCTTTCTATACAGCTGAGACTGAATTCCTGTGAGTTACATTGAATATGTTATACTATTAAATTTAGGCTTTTTTATAGTCCTAAATACATTGCTGTAAAATTCTTCACTGGATTAGCATTACTTTATTTTAAGATCACTTTTGCTCTGATTTTAAGATCACAGATTTTTTTAGTGTGTATTACTAGAAGGTTTTCTTGCTGAATTTTAGTCCTGGACCTTGACCTAGCCTGGCAATTCATTGTCTTCTAACCTTTGTGTGCTCTGTTTGTCTCTATATCTTTTATTTCAGCCCTATTTGGAAGAATAATAATTTATGAATAAATAGTTTTATAAAACACTAAGTTCTCTTGATGAAGGACTTAAATTATTATATTCTTATCTCTCTTTTTAAACAGTCTGTGTCAAGCTCTGTCAGTGTGTCAGAAAATTAAAGATGTCAATATTTTAGATAATATTCTTGTTCTTTGTTCTTCCTTTTGCAGCTGGACACAAATTTGTGTTTTCCAAGTTATCAGTCTGGATGAGGACACAATTTGTCATTTATTTGCTCTTTCCATATATATGTTTCATGTATTCTGGATAATTTTTCTCTTGATGTCATGAAGATCATTGTGATCTGCTGTAAGGTAGTTTTACAGTCTATTATACAATTAATTTTTGCATATGCACATATATAAAAGGGATGAATAGTTTGCTATCTCAATATTTCCAGTCAATATACTTTTGTAGGTCAGTCAAATGACTGCTCAAGCACATCCACAGTCCCTTTCTGTGCACCTGTGTAAACAGTGTGTGTGGCTCTGCTCCTCTTTCACTGCACCTAACAGTTATAATGGAGTCCACTCTCTAAAAATATGTCTAAAAGCATACACTTACATGTATCATTATTAATTTTAATTGCAACATTATTGCTTTTACTGTACTGCTTTTTCAGCTATTCAATATTGAAAGAGCACTGACCACAAGCAAAAGCTGTTTAAATTGTTCACTACAAGTCTGTGTGCCTTTCCAAAGGCTTATTACTAATTGTGCTTGAAGATGATGCCAGGAATTTTAAAACAGCTGATTCTAATTTAGTCTTTCTTTGAAATATTTCAGTTATATTCCTTTGTCTTTGAGAAAAGTGCGATTTGGTACAATACCCTCTGAACGTGGAGCAAAGGCCAGGTTGTCTCATGGTGACTTATAGGTGGAATTCTAGCACCAGATGTAGAACTCAGAGAGTATGGCATGATGGACAAAAGAATTAATGTCTCCATTAAAAGTGGATAAAAGTGAATAAAAGTGTTAAAAGTGAATAAAAATGTTGAATGGGTAGGAGAAAACTCAGAAAACAGTAGATCTCTGGAAAGAAGTAACACAGATAACATCTACATTTTCCTTTACAGTAGTTCTCTAAACTACTTTTATGCGCTACACATAAATGTGCAGTCTAGGTTTCAAGGATGCAGGAGTGCTATGTTTGATTCTCAGAATAACATACTAGTATTGAATACTGAATTACTTCAAAGTGCCCACCTGGGGATGCATAATCCTTGTGTTTGACTGGTACAACTAGGAATTCAGTAAGAGTAGGAATTTGTTTAGTTATTTGCAAACACTTTTCCCTAATAATAATAAAGTCGTTTCATTTTTTGTTTCTGGTATGTTTTGATTTCTGAACTGGAATGGAGTCCCACTGAAATTCCTAAAAACCAAGGGCCACTTAACAGTCATGAAACCACCTTATTTGTAATCCAAGTAGTTAATCTGTTGAGATAAATTTTCAAAATCATCTTTGGTGTCTTCCCTACTCTTACCCCCAACAGAACTTTACACCTTTTGGAATTTCAAGTCAGTATAGACTGTCAATTCCTTAGATTTGTAAGACAAGATGCTTTGATGGGTTGTTTGGGAAAGAAGTAAGGAGATTATTTCATTGGAATGCAGAAAAACTGTAATATATAAGCAAAATTAAAAGAACTACCTATCACTGTTTTAAAGAGCCTGAAAAAAAAGAAAGAAAAATTTCAATATTCAGAACTATGGAGGATATTTGAGTTCTAAGTAAAGGTAATACTTTGTGAAGTTAGAGAAAAGGTGTGTTATACGTTTTTGACAAATAACTAAATTTAATGCTCTAACTCAAGAAATTAGTGGGAAGGTTTTGCAGATTGCTGTACAATATTTCAGTGCAGACCTGGAATAACCCACTGTTTTGCTGAGAATTACTAGGGTTTTGGTTAATACTTGTTTTTTTCCCAGCAGAAAAATATCCACAGAATACTGCTGTATAATAAGATGTAGCCACGGATGCAAAATATGCACACATTCCTTGTTAGTCAGCCTGTGTTCTGGTTTGTGTTCTGCACTACCTGAATTAATTACCACTGCTAAGTTGCTCTCTTATTTAATTTTAAGATAACTCCTTAAGTCTGATCTCTAGACATAACTAGGTTGGAAGATGTTCAGTTAATATGCATCTCCTGTTGAATTCTCTGCCTCGTAGTCAAGTCTTTAAAGGTTTGAGGTGCTCTATTTGCTTTGGCTAAATTCGAGCCACCACAGCTGCTTCTCTCATTGGTGTTTAAGCCTTTGCTGAACCTTTCACAATTTCAAGTGCAGCTTTGCACCTGAGATTGAAGAGTGGCAGAACCTCCCACTGACATTGTACAAATCTTTCTCCATGTCTGTGTTGCTCTCTCCGCCAGAGTCTCCATATTTCTTTTTCTCCATCTGTTGGACTTCCTGTACTTAATGTATGAAGATGAGAAAGACCCATCTGAAGGCCTGAAACTCAGGTTCTTTGCTATTTGATTAGTACTCCTTGTTATTTCTTATCCAGCAATGAGTCAGCACTAAGTAAATAGAAGGCAAATTTCTTTCCCTCCCTTCCTTCAATTGTATATAGGAAGAGACACATTATAGGAACGTGCTTCTTGTTGATGGAGTGACAAAACTATCTTTTGTCCTTTTAAAAAAAGGAAAGAAGCTTAGAAGTTTTTTTCTTCAATTAGGTGAAAAAGGCATCTTATAGGCCTGGAGGACTTCACCGTAAACTTAAGGATAGCTAATTAGACAGGGTCCAAAAAGTCTTGCTTGAGCAATTTACTAGGACAAGAAGTGAAGAAACTAATTGCTTTTGTGAGGTGTTTTAATAAGAGCAACAACTTCTTGCATTTAGATCAGTTTTTCTCTGCAAAGAGTTTATTATTTTGCCTTTTATTAAACTTTTTTGTTTCCAACACTGCAACAGAAGCTATTCTGCTGATTTTATGTCTCCAAAGGTAGCTGAGCTATCTTAGGTGAGAAAAAGATTTCCAAGAGTTTATGAGACCTGTCTCAAAGAAGCTCTTATTACTACACATTCTACAGCTACAGCATTCGTCTTCATGTTTTTCATATAATTTCCAATACTGCATGAACTAAAACCAGTTTACAAAACACTTTTACTTTCCAGAAGTGCTCACAGTACACATACAAGAAAGGCCATGTGTGACTGAACTAAATCTGAGAGAGTTCCACAGAAATCTGCTTTCTAGGAGTATTCCCTGACTGTACTATTTTCCAGCAGTTTATTATTTCAGTCAGGTCAGCCAGAGCCTTTTCTAGGTAGAAAATCCAGGACTCTGCTATTACAATTTAATGATTGGATGCTGTTGGGCAGAAAAATTATCTAATAAAATGCATATTTTATTAGTCTATTGTGGTTTGACATCTATCAGAAATGCTTCTTTGTTTGATACTTTCATGTAACTTGTACCCATTACATGCTCTTTTTTTGCCTGAAAGTTGCTATGAACTTCTGAGAATAATTTCACTTTGATTTTTTTTCCTTCTCTCTTGAACTGAATTGCTTAGAAATAGGTCTGAAATTTCAAAAGCTGCCTGAGTATTCTGAATGCTCGATTTTCCATTAATTTCAAATAGTATAAGTGGCTTTGAAAAAGATAGCACAAAGGCTAAGTTACCCTAGGGTGACATTTCAAATTTACTGAGGTTGAGAGTAAAATCTACATTGATTTGAGCAAGACTAAGAGTTTCCCTTACATGGTGCTGGGATAAGGCTCTAAACCAGTCAAAAATCTGTCAGCTGGAAAAAAAAATGAAGCTAGTCTTTAATATTAAAAAATATGATCTCTGTTCATTTAAATGAAGTTAACCTCCTGCTTAAAGGTAAGTATTTTCATATTTTCACTGTGTGAGAGACTGAGAAAAAGTCAGTTTTAGTCTCATTAGAGTGGGAAAACTTGCCTACATTGTCAAGAGGTACAGTGCTGAAACTGCATGAAGCAGGGAGGACTTGACATTTCTCTTTAAATCTGTTGTGGTTTGGCTTTATTTCTGTGAACATAATTTGTAAGAGGAAAGGTCAAATCATCTCAAAAGTAGATGTCTGTCTTAAGCTAGGTGGGCAGTGGGCATAGATAGCACAACCATTTACACTGCAAGCTTTCAGAGAGAAAGCCCTATGAAAATTTAAGTGTAATTTAATAGGGATTGTCTTTTCAGCTGGAAGCATTTTGCTTTGCACAAATGCAATCCTTCCCAAAAAGTTTAAGAGGCATAACTGAAGTCACTTTTGACAGGAAGTAAACTATATGCATAAACTCAAATAAATGTTGTATTTTATAGGCTCCGGCATGACCAGTATTGTTGAATAGCAATTTCTGACAGGTATGCATGTGCTTTCTTAACACACTTTCACTAGACCTAAGGGCCAGAGAACTTCATCATCCTCTGAAGTAGCAAAATCCTTTATTGGATTTTTCCTCTTATTATAAAGAACATCTATTTATTTGCTAAGTTGAAAGAGACCCACAAGGATCATCACTGGATTTTTCCTCTTGTTATAAAGAACATCTATTTATTTGCTGAGCTGAAAGAGACCCGCAAGGATCATCATTTATAATGTGTATATGTAATGATAGAGTTATTTTTTAAAATTAAATCTTTTTATGCCACTTATGTATCTCAAGACCATTGGAAAGATGAATAGAAATAATGTTAACTTGTCCTTCACTTTTATAAGCTTTTCTGGACATGTTTTCTATGTCTTGATAGTTTTAAGAAATAATAATGGAATGCATCCCCCTCCCTCTGTTATGATAACTCACAAAAACACCCAAAACAGCTGCACATGCAAAAGGAAACCTTAGGTCATTAAGCTTGTTGAGGCATAGAGAAGTGCTTGTAAATTGAAAGAGAAGAAAGGTAACAGTTTCACTATTCACTGGTGATCTGAGAAACAAATCTTAGAATGACAATGTGTGACTAATGAAAGTGCTAGTTGAAAAAGAGCAGACTACTTTATTTGCATTCTGCCTTTTGTTTGCTCTGCAGATATTACAGAAACCTTTTAAAACCAACCCCACGGTGTTCTATTTTTTTGATTCTTTATATATTAGGATATAATATCCACAGTCTTTCCATGCACCAACCTCTTCATATTTGTAACTTTTAGAGCCTGATTTCAATGCCACACTGCCTTGATAATTTATAAGGGTTCTGCATCAAACAAGCCATCCTATTACTCAGTAAAAGCATTCCTCTACAAGTTCTATTGTTTTTAATGTTCATGCAATCAATAGTAGTGATTGATGATATTTTTTTTCTGGTTTTGTATATTGGCCTAGTTAGAAATTTAAAAGGTGCATTGGGAGAACTGGTTCAGTTCCATTCAGAAGTAAATAAAAACATCTATTAAAAGAATAAAATCCAATTTCCTTTATTAAACAAACCCATCTTCAAAACGTGTTTTTATTGAATTAGAAGGCTGATTAAAATAAGGAAATACTTCAAGTGCTACAGGCTTTACTATGTGTTCAAAATGAAATCAATGATATCCAAGTGTGTTATCATGTTAACATGGTTTCATGATTTAGAGACAAAAATGGTATAAGAAAGCTATGGAACATTTTTTTTAGCTTTTTTTTTTTAAGAAAAACATTTTTTTAAGAACACGCTAGAAAAGTTTTAGTTAAATTCAGTTAAATCTGTCAATATTTATTTTGTGTTTACTTGCAGCTCAAATATGAATTTGTTGCATGAAACTTTTTTCAGATAAAGTTGAGACATCAAGACTGCATGAACAGTACATCAGTTGTGGGAAACAACACTTAAAATAACCAAGTTTCATAAGTTTTCTCCCTTCATGATTCTTTTTTTCCTTCATCCTTTTAATTTTAGTTAATTTTTATGACCTATCAGTAAAATACAAGAGAATGCCCAATTTTTAAGTGATTGAGGTGTAGGTAGGAGCACCCCAGACTAGAGATTCTGGGTTCATCTACTTCAGTTTTAGGGATGTCAGATTTATCCTTTTTCTACAACAAAACAGAAACCAGCTGGTTTAGAGCTCTGTGTAATTGTACCCAGAACATGAATCCTGCACAAAATCTTGGCTTCACAGGCATGAAGTCCATATGCCTCTGACTTCTAGGAGGCATCCATGGTAGTGATTTTGGTACCTATTTGTAAAATAGACTGTTAGGGTTTGTGGTATTTTTTGTTCCCTCACCACGTAACATAATGGTGCTCTGATTTGAGTCTTCAATTTATCACCCCCTTTACCCTTGATCTTCTTTCTCTGTTTAGCCTATGAATGAGGATGTTATGGATGAATAAAAAGAATAAAAGCTTTACTTAAAAATGATGGCCTAATTTGTGTTGAGCATTTATGGAATTGAATCCAACCAGGAAATAATTGAAGTTCAGACAGCTAGCTGAAATTGGATGGATCAAGACTGAAGGAGAATGGATTCCTTCATGACACAAGCAAAGTCCCTGTTTTGTGTCTAAAGATTACTTGAATTTCTTACTGTTTCAATAATTATACTTGAAATGTAACAAAATAATTACAACTAAGTGTGTTTGACAACTTCATCATCTTTGTATTTTAGGATTCAACAGAGAGTTTCATCTTATGGGATTTATTGCAAGTTTTTTCTTTCACTTGTGAACGCAATACTGAATCTTTGGACATGCTCCCTGTTGTGGCATTGAAGTGCAGTCAACATCTTATGGTGAACATACTGTCTAACAAAAATGCTTTAAAATGTAATAACATCTTGAACTTCTTTATTAGAAATTTTTGTGTGCATTTAAATATCTGTGAAGTGAACAAATAGAGCGTTTGCATTTTTCACTCTGACTTAATTAAACAGAGTCATTCTCATTCTACACGTCTCTTGCACTATATTTTAAATAATGAAAAATTATGTTGGCATAGAGTTTGAGCACCGTTGCTGAGGATACTTAGAACTGATCTCAAATTATTAAAACAGAAACCTAAAACAAGGTTCTGACTTCTTAAACTGTATTTTAACTCTGTCTTAAGATTAAGCAGTGCCTACCTCTGCCCTCCTTCTGGCTTATGCGTTTTGTTTACCTGTAGCTTTGTGACAGAAAAGGCAAAAGAAGAAGACAAAAAACTTCTTGCACAAGTAGACAAATGTTAATCTCTTAATAGGAAAAAAATTAATTAGGAATAAAATTAACAGGAGAAAATATTGTACATACTCAGTGCAATCATCCCATCTCAAGGGTACAGTGAAACTCATGGAGAAATTAAAGCAATGGGCTACTTTTCCAGCTTATGGAATGTATTGTGTATCCTTATGGTAGTTCTATTATTTTGCTGAATCCTTTAGAGAGGAACTGTGAATTTCAGATAGACACAGTGATTGACATCTCATGAGTAGTCTTCATTCTAAATGTAAATTCTACTTAAAAATTTACATTTACAGCTATTTGCCCAAGACTATAAGCTGTCTGGAAAAAAAAGATCTCATATCTTCAAACATTTGTCAGTTCTTAAAAGGCTGTGGTTGTAATTTGGCAGTGTAACATCTCTTGAAGTAAGCTGGCTTACAGGGGAAGAATTTCTAGGTAACAAGACTAGATCTCTTCTGTTGTAGAAGCTGATGTTCTGTTAAAAGACTCATCTTCCCTACTCAGAAGTGTTTTCCTATGTTGTTGATTCTATAATTCTAAGAATATTGACGCCAACCACTAACCCAGAATTGCCATGTTCACCACTAAACCGTGTCCCCAAGTGCCACATCTACATGTCTTTTAAGTACCTCCTGGGAGGATGACCCTCCTTCTTCCCTGGGCAGCCTGTTCCCATGCTTGACAACCCTTTTGTTGAAGAAATTTTTCCCAGTATCCAATCTAAACCTCCTCTTGTGGTTCAACTTGTGGCCATTTTTTCTCATCATGTCACTGGTTACCTGGGGGAAGAGGCCATCCTCCACCTGGGTACAGCCTCCTTTCAAGGAGTACTAGAGAACAAGTTCCACCCAAGCCTCTTTTTCTCCAGGCTAAATACCCCCAGCTCCCTCAGCTGCCCCTTATAGGACTTGTGCTCCAGACCATTCCCCAGCTCCATTGCCTTTCTCTGGACACCCTCCAGCACCTCAGTGTCTTTTTTGCAGTAAGGGGCCCAGAACTGGACACAGCACTCGAGGTGTGGCCTCACCAGTGCTGAGTACAGGGGGACAATCCCTGCCCTGCTCCTGCTGGCCACACTATTGCTGATCCAGGCCAGGATGCCATTGGCAGTGTTGGCTACCTGGGCACAGCTGGCTCATGCTCAGCAGGTGTCACCAGCACCTCCAGGTCCTTTCCAGAGAGGTTTACTTAATGAAAACTCAATATCTTCCCACAATTTCTCTCACTGTCCTAGGAGGTAGGATCTAGAACAACTAGAAGTCACCATCCAATCTCCAGTCTCAGTTTACTGCTTTCCAGGCCCTACATGCTTTTATCACTTACAAGACTTTCCAGTTCCTAAATTTTACTTTTCTAAGAAGGCCAGATCTTTCAGGTTTTATTTTATTGTTTGGAAATCTTCTAGGCTTCTGTTGAAAAATACGTGTATTTCTGTATTCATTTCATTATATAATACATTGTTAGATAACTTTCAAATATGACAAACAGCCTTTTTCAGAGCTCTTACTACTTTTTGTTTACGTATCATAAAGAAGTGTTTTTATACTCGCTCCCTTTCCTACGAATTGTGTTGACAAAATTTAGTTTTTCATAGAAGTTAGTACTGTGTTTAGTAGTTAGTAGTTTATAGAAACTGTCAGACTTGTGTGTTGGTTTGGTGTGAAAAATGCATGTATTTTATGATTGGCTTTTTGCAAATATTAAAATGAATATTATAAGTGTTGTGTTAGAAAGTAATGCTGTATTAATTCTCTTCAGTACTGTGTTAAATATAGTTTTAGGTTATAAAAAAATGTTAAAACAGAAACGATGCTGTGTAGGATTCTTTTTCAAAGAAAGGACTCGCAGTGAGATAGCAGTCACAGGACACCTGAAAAAAAGAATTTATTGCCCTCTTATCAGAAGAAACAAATTTCTTTCTGCCTTGAAGGTGCTGTTAGGATTTGGAGGAAGAAGTTGACGATGACCAGACAGAATCCTGTGTTTGAATGGAATTTATGCATCATGTATGAGGTGTATGAATATGCAACAGGCTGTTGTTTTTAAGGATTAATCCTTTGTTAACGTGGGTCCTTTTTCTGGCTCGTGCTGCCCAGAAAAAGGTACCCAGACGTCTGTAACTCTTTGTTTCTATTGTCTCATATTGTCCTAATTCAATTTATCCAAATTATTATTACTCTAATTGTATTACTACTTTTTATAACTATTTTATTACTATTAAACTTTTGAAATTTTACAAACAAGTGATTGGCATTTTTCACATTTGGCATGGCCTGGCTTCTGGTAGCAGGGGGGCCACACAGGTGGCTTCTGTGAGAAGATGCTAGAAGCTTCCACCATGTCCCTGATGGCTCTGAAGATGGACATGCTGCTGGCCAAGGCTGGGCCAATGAGAGATGATGGTAACACCCTTCTGATAAGATATTCAAGAAGTAATCAAAAGGAAGATAGTGGTGGGGTTTTAATTCCAGCCAGAGAAGAGGAGGAGTGAGAACATGTGAGGGAAACAACATGGAGACACCAAGGTCAGGGGAGAAGGAAGGGCAGGAGGTGCTCCAGGCCCGAGAGCCGAGATTCCCCTGCAGGCCATGGTGAGCCCATGGTGGAGCAGCTGAGGCCCTGCAGCCCCTGGGGATCCAGGGGAATGCAGAGATCCACCCGCAGGGAATGGGGATCCAGGGGAATGCAGAGATCCATGAACAGCCCCTGGGGATCCAGGGGAATGCAGAGATCCACCCGAGGTGCCCTCAGCAGAGTGGGAGAGCCTGGAGGAGGCTCTGCTCCAGTGGGAGACCTGGTGGAGAGAGAGGGCCCAGCTCCCAGGCTGGAGCAGCCTGAGCTTGGAGCACGGCTCCCTGTGGGAAGAGAGACCCACGGCACAGCGGTTTGGGGAGGAATGGCTGTCCATGGGAGGGACTCATGTTTGGGAGGATTGCTGCTCATGAGATTGGAATCATGTTGGAGTTCACAGAGAATTGTCTCCTGTGGGAGGGACCCCACGGTCTGACAGGGGAAGGACTCCTCTCCTGGAGCAGCAGAAGAAAACTTCAGGTGATGAACTGATAAAACCCCCACACCATGTCTCCCTGTGCTGTAGGTGGCAAGGAGAGAGGGGCTGGGGGAAGAAAAGGTGTTTTTAAGGGCTTATTTTACTTCTCATTACCTTTCTCTATTTTATTTAGTAATAAATTCAAATGACTTTGTAACTCTAAATTGAGCCTGCTTTGCCCTTGGAATGTTTTTTCCTGGCATTTATCTCAGCTGATGAAGCCTTCATTAAATTTCTCTCTCCTCTGCCCAGCTGTGGCAGGAGAGGGTGAGTGCCACGGAGGGTGAGTGACACCAGCCTTTGGCCAGTGTCAAACCACAACAACTAGCTAAAAACAAAATCCAGAAGTTTATTGTTTTAGATGATAGACCAGCCTTTAAACAGTTTTCCCCCCTGGTTCATGATTGATACAGGTAACCTGTATTCCTTTTGTGCACCTCACATGATGATTTAATTATAAGTTTTGCAAGTTTTTCTGTAGTATGTGATTTTTGAAATTTGACTGCACAAATAATTAATTAGCCTTGCATTCCTGTATCAGATACTGACTTGCCTTTGAGATCAGATGCTCTTGTCTCTAAGAAATGCTTCATTTTCAGCTTCTGCTATACATTTTTAATTTTAGGTTATGGCAATTAATGGATTATTCTGTACGTAATGAGTAAATGATGTACCAAATACCAGCAGATTAAAGAATTTCCTGTGCTAATTTCTTCATGTCCTGCTAAGAATCTGTTCAGATTGTGTTCATAAGAACAGACTTTTGTCTGTATGTGTACTATCTACAGCTAAATATTTTTGAGCCGAAGCCAGTAGGCTTTTGTAGTGAGGGTGATGGTGACAGGATGGTGCAGGAGAAAAAGAAGAAACAAGGAGCTTTAAGTGACATGTTAACTTTTGGATGGCTGGTGGAAGATGATAAAGTTTTAGGAAGTAAACTTTCTAAATTTACTCCATACCATCTTATCTGTGAGAAATATGTAATAGTGTTTCAGTGCTTCTTTTTCTAGTGTTTTCGTATTTTTTTTCCTTCTGTCTGGAGGAAAAAGTAGCCTAAAATGTAAATAAGTAGCCTAAAACCCACTTTAAAAGTATAAGGGTTAAAAATAGACCAAAAAAGATAGAAACTGTTGCTTCTGTGATCTATAAGATGCTCAGAATCTTCATGCAGATTTTGGAACAAGAGTTGCATTTGATTGTTGGAAGTTGAGACAGAATTCAATTTATGCCACCCATAAATGTCTTAATTGAAGATTTAAACCTCCACATTGAAGGTAATACTCCTCTATTGATGTGTGCAAACAGCTTGCTCAATGCCAGTAATGTCCAGAACACAGCTTTTGTGTTTTGGGGAGAATATCTTCTATTTAAAGGGAGAATATTTATCTTCTTTTTATCAAATAGAGAAATATAGTTCAATGTAATCAAAACTTTCTATGGGATTTGCCATTAAGCTTTTTGCTGTATATAACTTGAAGTATATGTTCGTTATACAGCAGTCATGGCAGCTGAGAGAATTTAAAATTAATCTTTTGCTCTTTTGCTTCTATACATTTTCTCAAAGTTAAAAAACACTTTTGTAAACATTTGTAGTATTTCCCTTTTTAAGCTTGTGTGTGTTCTGCAGAACAAATGTGTTGTCCAGGGAAAGCAGTGTTTCAAGCAGGAAAAAATATTGTAGGAATATCTCTTTTATTGCTACATCTTCACAGCACGGACATACTTGGACAAGTTCCTTTCCAGTTTGTCCCTTCTTTGTTGGAGCACAACAGGATGGCTGCTTTGACAATGAACTCCTTCACATCTCTGCAGAATGCTTAGCAACAGATGTTTTGGAATTCTGTGGTGCTGCATTAGGCTGCTAAGTCAAAATATCTTCAACGGAGAACAGCTCTCATCACAATCTCATTGAGGAACGACATCGAGTCTGAAAATGAGCATGTGCTCACTGGTGAATCATGTAAACTCCAGAACTGACCTGCTGTGAGAGTCTGTCCGAAATATCCCTCATCTGCCTCACAATTGTCATTTGGGGACCACTGAAGAGAAGACCCCTCCTGTCTGAAAATCTCTGGCTCTGAAGGAGAAAGTTACACACGCCAAAGGCCCCGAGACCTGAGAGCACAGTGCTAAGTTATTGTTTTCACAGGTGTTGTTTGCTGTGTGCTACACTGAGCCCAATGAGAAAGGAGCGCTGTGCCCTGTTTGCAACAACAGCCTTGGGAGCTGTCCCACCTCTCGGCCGGGCTGGACTTCTCCTGAGTTTTGGCTGGTGCCCCCACAGGAGACCCTCACCTGTTTTACAACCACCGTGACGGACAGACTGAGATGTAAGGAGCCTCTCCATCAAGGACTGAGACATGGAACCCCCATGTGAAAAGGCCCCTCTGCTCCTTCCAAGGACTGGGACTGAAACCCCCAGCCCGGGGCAGGTGTGTGGGGGAGGCAAGCTGACCAAAGCGAGATGTTTGCCTGCAGGTTGTGACCGCTGGACCACAAAAACAATGGCTCTCATTTACTGCTGAGAACATGGACTGCCTGTTACATCTATTCCTTATTGTATCTGTTTCCCCCCCCCTCACAATTTTCAGTAGAATTATCATAATAAAAACCTCTGAGTTAGCGAGAGATTTTGAGATCCCCCCGACGTAACAAGCAGATCCTCGACTGGACTGGACCAAAGGACTTTGTCTCTACGTTTGGTAGCTCTATCCCCCTCTTTCTCTCTCTCTTTTCTCTCTCTCTTTTCTCTCTCTTTCTCTATCTCTTTCTCTCCCTTAATCCCTCTATCGCATTTTGCTGTGGTCATTCAATAAAGGTGCATTTGTTTTGATTATCATTGCAAACCCCCTATGCCATGTCAGTTTTTTGCACTCTGAGATCAACCCACGAACCATCACGAACCCAGTTTGTAAGGACGGATCATGTCACCTGCAGAAGCACTTTCCTTGTTAGCTGGTGTGACAAGTTAGTGGATAATGCATGGTAAAAGACAAAATCCTTCACTGAAATAAGGCAGTCAAGCTAAAATAATTTTGCCTGCCATTGCGAGGCAATGGGGGCACATTTTCTTGTACCGAAGGTTTAACGATACATTCTCTCCTGTTAAGTGCATCCTGCTCCTCGTGCCAGAGGAACAGGGAGCTCCATCGGAGCCCAGCAGCGGCTGCCTCTGGTTCTCCAGAAGGTGGTAGCATTGCTCTATGCTAGCGCAGAGCATCTGCATCCCCCTCTGTTCCTTCCAGGCCTTCATTCACCAGCGCCTTTTTCATGCTCAGGAGCCATGCTTCTGTAGTATATTTTATATTTAAATATAACTAGAAGATTATTTTTAAATTCAGGTTTGATGCCTGTTTGGTTTTTTTTATGCTTTAGAAGTGTGTTTTTTATTTTGTTGCTTTCTAAGTCAATCTGCAAGGATTTTGCTCCTCAGTACTGAAACAATGAATGCAAAACGCACACAAAATAGACCGAGAAAATGCAAAGCCACAGATCCACAGCAGAAACAGTCTTGGAGGACCTTCTGCTTGAATTTAGGCTCCAAAGATGTATTACTCTATTCTGAAAGTGAAGAACTGATTTTAAGATGCACTACACAGTACATCTTCAGCCCTGGGAGGTGTGTGCGGGGGACTCCAGGACTGTGGAAAGACAGGCAAGGCTGGAGTAATGGACCTTGGTCTGGCATGGAGGAAAGCTGGAATCCTGTCCTTGTGGCTGTGACCCTGAGAAAGCCCAGCCTATTGCTCAGCCCCTAAAATCCAGGGTGGTGAGGCTGCTTTCTGGTTTGATTCCTGCTCTCTGATTTATCAGTGGCAGAGGATTGTACCTGACTGTCAGTTCTGACAGCAGCAGATTTTTTCATAGTAGAAGGCTTTCCCAGTGGAGCAAGCTGCAGCACAAAAAATGCTTGTTTTCCTTCTGTGTTTCCTTAAACCTCACAAATCTGGTAATAAGCTTGATGTTTCCTCACATGCAAGGATTAAAAGAAAAATAATTTCTTGTTTTTATGAGGAAATCCATAATGAAGTTAACAGTATGAATGAAAAATGATATTTCAAGAGAAGAAAAAAGAAATAAACTTTAGAACAGGAAAATCAGCACTCCCTCAGTACAATCAACACTTACTATAGTATGAGGTAATCTCTGTATCTAAGAATAAGAGAAACAAGTTCAAAGCCAGTTGCCTTGATTGATGAGGAATATCTAAGGAAGCAGAGCTCTAAGTGGCCTTTTGAAATGTGGAATTTAGAAATAGAACACAACAAAAAGCTCTAAGTTGTTATTTTGAGCACAATTTATAAGTGAAGTAACTGTATTTTAGATTCCTGTGCACTATATATTTGGGCAAATACTAACAGAAATATTTGGGCATATATAACATAATATTTGCTGTGTGAAAGCAGCTGCAGGCCACTGCAATGATGGTGGAAGACACTGGATTTGTAGAAATGGTAGTGGTGGCATAATAGTGGACTTCAGGGCACTGGGTTTCTGTGAAGAAGCTGTGGAGTCTGGCTTCTGCTTCTCTGCAAAAAGCCAGCCCTTCTAGCAATTTACCATCGCACCTCACAGGAGAGAAATTCCCATATCTGCACAGAAAGAGATCAACTGAACTCAAGCATTCAATGTAACTGAACCCTGTTCAGTTACAAGAAAAGGTTAACAATGTTTTAAACAAAAGTTTCTTAATAGCCTGATTTTCAAGGATTTTTTTAATGCCTTGCTATTTAACACTATGAGTTTCTGTATTTCTTGAAGCTTAGTATATGGGGGATTGCTTCTGCATGTGCACTTTAGCCCACAATTAATGAATTAAATAATTGACCCATCTGTAAATGCTGTCTTCTGGGCTGTGTGTCTGCAATAGCTGCAAACATCACTTTTCCACCAATCTCTGTGGTTTAAACTGGAAAATATGCCCAGTTTCTAACTTCTGACTACAATAAGAGCAACAGCCCTGAGGATGTGTATGCCTGACACCTCTTTAAAATATAACCCCACTTCTTTTCCCTGGGTTCTTTATTCTCCTAAAGTGTTCATGAAGCTATTGCACTGTCCTGGTTTAGGGCAAATTTGAGAGAAAACCTCTAAAGGGGTTTCTCTAGAAAGCAGATTCAAGCAGCCCCTTCCCCAACTGGTTTGGGAAAAGATTTTCTTCTGTCCCTCACCCTTGCTCTCAGAACTAGTCTTAAAAGTGCAAAACTTATTTCTGGGCTAAACAGATGGGTGGGGATGCAATTCAGCATCATAAACTCACCCCAGAACATTAAACTTCATAAATGTTCTGTCAGTTGTTGAAGTAAAAGCCAAATTTTCTCAGTTTTAATTCTCTTCTCCTCGTTTTACTGTTTCCTTACAGCATGAGTTCAGTGGAAGCAGAGTCTTGTGTCTTCTGTCTAATGGGACAGCCCACAAATAGAAATTGAAAGACCTCAGGGGAGCTAGACTGAGCTGTGTTATTTTTCTACATCATGTTTTTCCAAGGACGTTTCAAATCCACGACTTGCTGAGTCTTGCCTTCCTAGCATACCCCTACTGCTTTCCAGAGTTTAATATTCAAACAAATTCTCTCTAAATCACCTTTCTGCGCAGAAAGAGATGTAATAAATCATAAGCACAGGAGGCAGGTGATGTAGAAACCTATTTGGCAATAGTAGTTGTTGCTTTTTTCTTGCTAATGACTTTCTGACAAGCTTTTTGTTTGATGTTTTTGTTATCTGCTAAAGTTAGAATGGGAAATCAGACCAAGGCAAATTCCTAATGCATGCAGATCTATAGGTATCAATTAAACTTCAAAATTTCCAAGGCAAATTGTCTTCAAAGAAATTCAGGCTTCTTCCTCTCCTTGCCCAGTGGATTCCCCAGTACTGCTGAATGCTCCTCGGAATGACTCCTGAATTTTTTTTTCCAAAGCCTTGGAGCAGATTTTCCTCTAGATGGCAGGACCACTTCAGGCTTCATAGCAGTCGCTGAGTTACTGCTGGCCCTGGTCCCCAAGGTGGTTCTGCTAATGTAGTTGCTGGGAGAGCTTTATATATGGTGAATAGCTGCAGAGGGGCAGGTGAGAAACAGCCTCTGAGCCCTCTGCATGGAGCACTCCTGAGTGATACATCTGCTCCTCTGACATCCACCTGCATCCCTGAGCTACTCTCCAGTGATGCTGGTTGCCATGGAAGAATATACTATATATTGATATAGTATATCAATGCATTAAGCTTCTCCCTTATGCGTTCATCGGGCACAAAAGGCAAATAAAAATGAGATCTCTACTGCAATCTCTGTGCATTTCAAGAAGTACAGGCTGCACCAAGGTGTTCTATCAGTCAGTGGTGCTTTTCTCATGAGTGAAAACAGCAGTGGTTGTGTGTTGTTGGCATATCAAGTCACCTTCCCACTGTTTGCTTATTTTGTTTTACAGTAGCAATTCCACATAAGCAGGATCAAAATGATTCCTCTGACATCACCACTTCCTTTTCATACAGTAATAAAGGCTTTCTTCTCTCTTTTGTAGAAATAATTAATCTGCTGAAACAACCTAGGGGTTCTTTCATGGAAGTGGGATTTAAATATTTTGGCATTCAACACCAGTTAAAGGAACTTAATAAAAAAGCTATCATTTATTTTTCCTTTCATGAAAGGTTATTCTCTGTATGTAAAAAGGTGACAAACAGGATCTTCCTCTCTGAGATGCTCTTAGAGTTATAAAAAATGTAGGAAGATGCAGCAAATTGGAGGCTTGGTTCAGGGTGATAAATACTGTAGCACCCCCATTTTTATAACTAAAGGGGTTTTGGTTACTGTAAGGAGGTTTCTCCTCGTAAGGAGGTTTTTCAAACACTGTCAGTGCACTTCAGGTTGTACCTAAAATGATTGCCACTACATCTGTTTTGAAAAACAGGATGCAGTTAAGAATTCAGTAAAGCAATTTGTGAAAGCAGCACAGGAGTGCCAAAGTGATTTTGTTAATATGTTCTTAATAGGCATGAGATGCTCTGAGATGATTCCAAGGTTATCAAGGAATTTAAAATCTGCTTTGATTATGCCTATGTATTTATATTATATTTGGATCAAATGATGAACTCATTTGTAGTTGATAATTTATTACCCTTACTAGGATGAAATCAATGTTAATTCTTCTGAAAACTGCGACAGGAAGGAATAATTTTCTGCTCGCTTCCATTTAGCATGAGTTTGAAAGGGGGTTTTGTGGAAGTAGATAACCCTTTTCATCAGAGATAAATATTTGAAAAAAATCAGTTTTCCCTTTCCTGACACTAAGAAGCCTATAAAGCTTAGTAATTCTTAGGTCTCCATAAATTATAGCTCATCATACTGCTAAAAACTTTCCTGAATCTTAAATTTATAGATATTTCCTGACAATACAAATGGAAAACTTTGTTTCCAGTTTTAATGTAAACTCTCTCATGATATCTTAAACAACAACATCATGGCTTTATGAAGCTAATTTTTCCTGTCAACACAGAAAGAAACATCTGTTGCTTCCATAATATAAAATTGATAGAAACAATTTCTAAAAATTTTTTCTGAATACTTTGTTGCAGTAGATTCCAAGAGTTGATCTGATGAGATCTAACTGGTCAGTAAAACATGTCATTGAATAAATGTGTTAATAATGTTTGATTTTGTAAATTGATTAATACAAGCATGATGGTGACGAAGATTATTATGTGAAAGAAGAAAATTTCAGAACTATTATAGCCATACTGGAAGTTGCATTAAGAAAAGCTTTTCTGACATCCCCATTCTTTAAATGAAATATGTTAGAAACAGATCAATGGGATACGTTTCTTATAAAATCTTTTTTAGTATTTTAAATGGTTACAAATAACTTCTCAGAGTTCCTCATTTACATGACACTATGTAATATACTAAATTTTATAGTCTTATGATGCATTTCATTTCAGAAGCCAGTAAATAGACTTCGTTAGACATCTGAAAACCTTGAGTAAAACTTTAAATATGTTGGGGAAAGACCAATATGCTGTTTTCCCTGGGGGGAAAAATAAATGTACTTGAACTTGGAATACTTGCAGAAAATAAGGGCTTATTTAAACCAATTTCAATTCCTGTTATGCAAAACAAGCTATATTTGAGAATTTAATGAATACAGAAGTCAACTAAAAAGACATTTAAGAGATGTGTACCACAGTGCTGCTGTGGAAGAATACAATATTCTTGAGTCCTTCACTTGCATAATGTGGCGTAAAAATAGGACCAAGATTACAAAAATGACAATGTCAGTGTTTTTATTTACCTCTTAAATGGTGAAATATAAATGGCATACTGTAACTATTAAATTTCTGATAAAGTTTATGTGTAAATTTACAGTTGTAACAGAAAGAAACAAGTATGGTTTAGATTATAGTTGAGTCACTAAAGCTTTTTTTTTAAAAAAAAAGGCTAAATTTTCATTCAAGAATGGTCCTGCAGTGGTTCTATGTCTTTCTAGAAATGAAAGAAAGCTTACTTTGTCTGTTAAAAACCAAAATTTTTCAATCAGTACAACTGAATGAGTTGGCAAGGAGGAAAGAAACTTCCCTGAGTTTTAACTCCTCTGTCTGAACAGGTACTTAAAAGGACATGGAAAGGAAAGCAAAGGTAAATTAAGTTCCTTTCTTCTTTCAGGTATTGGCTGTTCTTGTGCTAGGTAATTGTTACTAAATGAACATAAATATGAACATTTTGTCTGCAAGATTGGTATTTTCAATTTAAACAGCACTGGCAGGATTTGTTTCCAGCTGTTCTATTTAGAAATTCCTTCTTGTAGAAAGTGTACCTTATCAATGTTGGGAGCTTGGAACATGCAAAGAGCCTTGAAAGTGTAAAGCAGTGACAAAAGGCCTGCAAGTCACAACTTTATGTTATAAAATGTTGTAATTTTATTTCTTCAGATGATGACTTCATAAAGGAAAAGAGGTTCCAAACTGGATCTGAAAACTGCACACCCAGCTTTCTCTGAAGCTTGTCCAAGAGACTATCAGAAATGCCAGAATAGCACATTTTCCAAAGTTTTAAGAAGCCCGTTACTTATTCAAAGCACCTGAGACCATCCTGTCTTGCTTTGCTTGTGACTGGCATCTCAGCAGCAGGCTGGAGGGGACATGCAGGAGCTCTGTCCTGCTGACACTTCTATTCATGGCACTTCTGTCTCTGTTAAATGCCAGCTGAGTGTCACTGCTGCTCACCAGCCAAGACAGCGGAATAAGGGAAAACCTCTGTCCCCAGGATGCAGCAGGAAGGGCAGACAGGTTCCCAGCTCTGATTGATTAACACCTTGTCACAAGTCCTGCTGTGTGTGCCTTTGGCACCAGGACTTACAGGATGGGCTGAGTTTACTCACTGCTGATGCACAAGGCTGCCCCTCAGTGAGACTAATCACACCTTGTGTGGCTTCTTGCGTACCTGTGTGCTAAGGTTTTGTTCAGGCAGGATTTTCCTTCCCGTTTATCCCCCACCCAGAGCCCACATGTCAGTAAAGGCTTCAAGCTGCTACCTAGATTCCATTTCCTACACGGAGTCAGAGGCCTCGTCATAGGCTAGAGGTGACAGAGGTGTGTCCTGTTATTTTTCCAAGTTGAAGCAAGGGACAACATCCAGGTCCTGGCATTGCTCCAGTGTTCAAAGTTGTCGCAGACATCTCTTATGAAAAATCCTTTCCTTAGGATTTTTCCTCCTGAGAAGCTGAGAGGCCTCAGGAACAAAATGTAAACATTGATTATCTGCTGCTGTGGAATGCAACAGGTGCATCTGTGATTGGCCCATGTTGGATGTTTGTAATTAATGGCCAATCACAGTCAGCTGGCTTGGACAGAGAGTCCGAGCCACAAACCTTTGCTATCATTCTTTGCTATTCTATTCTTAGCTAGCCTTCTGATGAAATCCTTTCTTCTATTCTTTTAGTAGAGTTTTAATGTAATATATATCATAAAATAATAAATCAAGTCTTCTGAAACATGGAGTCAGATCCTCATCTCTTCCCTCATCCTCAGACCACTGTGAACACCGTCATACAAAGTCTTTGCCAAAATAGGATAACATCAGTAGGAGAGTTGAAGCAGCCTAAAAAGTTCACCTGTTCTTTTGGAGGAAAGTGGTGTGGAAGAGGGAGATGAGAAAGAGATTGTTGTGGTGGGCTCCTCTGGCAGAAGCAAATCATTGAAACAAGATCCTTTTAATGAAGGTGTATGTTTCCCAGTTGATCAGAAGTTGATCATTAATAAAAATGTGTTTTGCCAGTGAAATTGAATTAATTTTAGATTTGAAAGTATATTGGAAACCTCTAATTTTTTTTTTTGTCTCCTAAGATCATGGTATTTCAACAAATTTGAGTAAAATGAAACCTGTTTTAAAAAATGAAAGCCTGCTTCCAGCTTGATATGATAAGTTAACACTGTAAAGGTAATGAAAAAAGAAGATTAATGTTATCTACTTCTAGCTTAAATACTTTTGTTCTTGTTCTTACCTAGCCTCTGAAAAAAGGCAGAAAAAAGTGGTGCAAGCCTCCTCTTTAGCTGCTCCAAACAGTTCTCTAAAGCCTCTGAAAATTAATTCTGAACTGTGCCTTAATGTGCCATGACATGCAATGCCTGGTCTA